>NW_024704744.1:8327204-8509704 GCF_018977255.1 Callorhinchus milii
TGTGTGCAATATATATGTATATATCATACAAATATATATATATATCGTTGCGGAGAAGTAATTCCTTGTAAGTAAAGTGGTAGCAAACATAAAAACACCCACTGGATCAGTTTTGCTGCTCTCATGAGGCTTTTAAGAATGTTTTTTAAATGCACAATGCGAGTCCAAAGCGGCTTTGGTTCCTTGTTAAAGTGTGGATCTGCTTTCTCCAGGAGTATGTGTTAAAAGGGAATCAATAAGCTGCGCCCAAACCTGGACCGAAAGCTGAAGTGCAAACGGTTGCAGCTGGATTCTCGGTTTGGTTCGACTAGAAAACCCAGTGTTTTCTGGGTCTGCCTGTCCGTTCTCTCCCTCATGTCAAAAGAGATGTTTAAAAATAATTGTTCGGATTGTACACTGCAGTAACACATTTCTCTTTGTTATATTAGCCTGAGAGAAAGAGAGCGAGAGCGAGAGCGCGCGCGAGAGAGAGAGCGAGAGAGAGGATTCATTGTAGAGATGTTTTTCTCCCTCTCTTTCTCGGTTGTTATACATATTTCTTTGCGGTCCACGTTTTCCTCTCCTTTTTGCTGGTTGCTACGTTCATAACTGTATCAGTGCATCGCTGCTGAACGTGTGTTGATTAACTAACTGCATTCCAAAGCCATTTAGGGCAATGTTCGTACTCTTTTTTTTTTAACTGGGGTCTTTTGAGATGCTGCGAAGTTAACAAAAGCTCCTGGAAGGAGATGCTTTTAGCAAGTGAAACAACGTGCATTGACCCTGGCTGGTTAATATATAATTGCAAGAAAAATCCTGTGCCAACAGAGGATGGATTAGACCTTCCGACTTTCAACCCCCCCCCCCCCCCACCCCCCGCACCCCTATTCAGGGATTTGCTGCTGCAATCAATAGTTCTCTCACAATACAATTCAAAATGCTCGGTCAGATACATGGTGGATTTGTGGTTATAGAAGCAACATTTATTATCACCGGCATAAATTGGGTACAGAACTTTTCTTTGTAGCTGTACTTTGTATCCTGGTTGACTTCCAAGTTGTGGTGGTGGTAGGGGAAGCAAAACAATGATTTACATTTATACAGCGCCTTTTATGTGATGGGGTGTCTTGAAGTGTTTTACAACAACATTTATATAGCACCCCTCAGGCAGGGTAGCGTCCCAGAGCGCTTGACAGTGGTGGAGCACGAGGGGAGGGGCGAGATGACCGTAGGCCCGGTCGAAGAGGAAGGTCTTCAGGCGCGACCTGATAACGGGGAAGGAGTGGGCATGGCGGAGCAAGACAGCGCTGACTGGGCATCCAGGCTGCGGGGGGGTTAGGTGGGGAGAGGAGAGAGGAAGGTGACCGAAAGCTCGGTCAAAAAGATGGTCTTAGGGCAGGCAAAAGATGGGTAATTGCAGGAGTATGGATGATGAGGGAAATTAAGAAGCAGTTCGTATCTGCAATGCACTGTTGCAAATCAACATGTGTCCAATGTTTCAGATTACCGATCAGATTATGGATAGCGGACTGACTTCTCAATTCACCCATAATCAGAATTTCTTGTAGCTTATATTTGGTACATGCATCATACATTTTTCTTGTAGATTTCTGGATTTTTTTCTCTCTCTCTCTCTCTCTCTCTCTCTCTCACACTTTCCCCCCCCGTCCGTCCGTCCATTCCCCTCCCCGCCCACCCCCGCCCCGTCCCTCACACATACACAAAACAATATTGTAGGCGTTTCATTTTCCCCTGCACCTTTTAAATATTCATTCTATCAATTTACATGGATACCCGTTCATTCTACTTTACATGGATCAAAACGATGAATATTCTAAGCAGATTTTTTGTTGAATTCAGTCTGAAGTGTGTGCTGTGTTGGTGCATTCACTTTCAGATGTTGCGTTATGCTGTGAATGCCACTTTAATATAACGGGAGCTGATTTTGTCATACGCACCTCTTTCCAGTTCATAGAACCTGAAAAAAAATTCAGCTTCCCTGCTCTAAGATTAATAGGTGTTGGAGCTTGAATCGGTGGAAAATATCATCCCCGAACCTCTGTGATCATATCTTTACCTTTTCGATTCTAAATCCCCCACAAGTACAACGACAAATTGCATTTGTATCGCGCCTTTCACATCGGGTTGATGTCCCAAGGCACTGGACAGTCAGGGATTTGGACCCGAGCTGGGGGTTGGGATCAGGAGGGGTCACGGGCAGGAAGGATAGGGGTAGAAGGGTGAGCAAAGGCACGGTCGAAGAGGAGGGTCTTGAGACGAGCGAGGCCACGGGACTGTGGAACGAAGTCCAAAGGGACTTAAAAATAATTGGCAACGTTTTTTTGTTTAGATTTTAATGAATGGATTACATGGAATTTCATAGAATATTCACACAATAAATAGCAAGTTATTCTGCCCAACTAGTCTGTGCCGGTATTAATAATAATAATAATAATCCTTGCATTTGATATAGCGCTTTTCACGTCTTCTAGACCTTTCAAAGCGCTTCGCAGAATATACTGTAAAGTGAATTAATTCCTTCTCCCGACCTCACACCCTACCTCCCATATTTCTCTATACCCTTCTTCCTCATGCATGTTTTGAGTTCCCTCTTAAATGCTTTGACCACAGCTCCCAGCAGTGAGTTCCACATTCCTACCACCTTCTGCGTAAAGAAGTTCCTTCTGAACGTTCTTTTCCATCTGCTACTCGCTATCAAGCAGCACCTTGGCACATCGCCCCAACGTGAAAGGTGCTACGTAAATGCAACCTGTTGCTGCTGTACCTTGCAATCCCATACGAATTACATTTATACAGCCCCTTTCACATTCAGAGGATGTCTCACAGTGCTTTCGTTGCTCGCTGGGCACCCAAGCTGGGGGTGGGAGCTGAAGAGGCTGAGGAGGGGAAAGATGGTCAAAGAGCTAAGTCTTGATGTCGTCTCTTTCTATCATTTTGAAGTGGAATTGATCAAGCATTGTATTGTTCGCCCAGTAAAAAAGAATGTGAGTTGGGTTAGATTGTCGTGAGACTGTTAATTTTACCCTCCGTGTGGTTGCAATAGTATTATTGCAGTACGATCACAATTGCGACATCAAATCATCAGTTGGATGAAATTAACCTGTGGCGTGACTGCTTAAACCAACTCACATTGCCTATTAGAGGGTGAACAATCCAACTCTTCACGACGATAGGAAGAGCCGACATCAAAGGATCAAAAAGCGATGTCACTACGAACGCTTGACTGCCACAAGCCAGATACCCTGTGGTAAATCTCCTGACACCTCCGGCTTAAAACACCAAAAGCTACAAGGATCGTGGCTTTGGAAGTGGGGAGGGAGGGAGGGAGGGAGCGAGGGAGTCAGGGGACTTCAGGATGGAGTTCCAGAGAGCGGGCAAAACGGTTGAACGTTCACCCACCAATTGTGGCACGGATAGGACGTGGGACCTGAAACAGGCCAGTGTTGATAGAATCATAGAATTATACAGCACAGAAGGAGGCCATTCGGCCCATTGCGTCTGTGCCGGCTCTTTGAAAAGAACAATCCAATTCAATCCCACTCCCCCTCTCTCTCCCCATAGCCCTGCAAACTTGTCCTCCCAAAATAATTATCTACTTCTCTCTTAAAAGTGGTTATTGAATCGGCTTCCACCGCCCTTTCAGGCAATGCATTCCAGATCTGAACAACTCGCTGTATGAAAAGCTTCTCCTCACCTCCCCTCTGTTTCTTTTAACAACTATTTTAAATCCGTATCCTCGGGTTACCGACCCTCCCGCCAGTGGAAATAGTTTCTCCTTGTTCGTCCTATCGAGTCCCCTCATCATTTTGAAAACTTCTATTAATTCTCCTCTTAACCTTCTCTGCTCCAAGGAGAATAATCCTAACTTCTCTATCTCTCCTGATAACTGAAGTCCCTCATTCCTGGTGCCATCCTGGTAAATCTCCTTTCAGCGCCCTGGGACATCCTCCCAACATGAAAGGTGTTCTATAAATGTAATTTTGTTGTTGTTGTTGCACTCTCTCCAATGCCTTGACATCCTTCCTAAAGTGTGGTGCCCAGAACTGAACACAGTTTCTCGCTGAGGCCTAACCAGTGTTTCATAAAGGTTCATCATAACTTCCTGACTTTTGTATTCTGTGCCCCTATCTATAAAGCCTTGTATCCCGTATGCTTTTTTAACAGCTTTATCTCCCTGTCCTGCCACCTTCAAAGATTTACTTATATGACCCCCCAGGTCTCTCTGTTCTTTCATCCCCTTTAAGATTGTACCATCAGCTTATATTGTCTCTCCTCATTCTTCCTCCTAAAATGCATCACTTTGCATTTCTCCACATTAAACTTCATCTGCCACGTGTCTGCCCATTTTACCAGTCTGTCTATGTCCATTTGCAATCTGCTACTATCCTCTTCACTGTTTACTACTATTTCTAGTTTAGTATCAGCTGCAAACTTGGAAATTGTACTCCTTAAACCCAAGTCCAGGTCATTTATATAGATCAAAAACAGCAGTGGTCCAAATACCGCCCCTTGGGGGACACCACTGCACATTTCCCTCCAGTCAGGAAAACAACCGTTCATCACCACTCTCTGCTTTCTGTTTTCCAGCCAGTTCTGCATCCATGCTGATACTGTCCCTTTGAGACTGTGGGCTTCTATTTTGCTTACAAGTCTCTTATGTGACGCCTTTGTCACCTCAAGGCTGGACTATGGGAACTCTCTCCTCGCCGGCCTTCCCGCCACCTCCCTCCACAAGCTGCAGGTCATTCAGAACTCTGCAGCTCGTGTACTGTCCCGCACCAGGCTTCGGGACCACATCACTCCCACCCTCGCTCGCCTCCACTGGCTCCCCATCCCCCAGAGGATCGAATTCAAGATCCTCATCCTCACCTACAAGGCCATTCATGGCCTTGCTCCCTCCTACCTCTCCGACCTACTATCCCCCTACCTACCTGCCCGTACCTCCGTTCCTCCGGCTCCGGTCTGCTCCACGTCCCCCGCCCCAACCGCCCTACCATCGGTGGTCGGGCCTTCAGCCTCTCAGCCCCCAGGCTCTGGAACTCCATCCCCCAGTGCCTTCGCCTTGCTTCCTCCCTTTCCTCCTTCAAGGCCGGTCTCAAAACCTTTCTCTTTGACCGAGCCTTCAGCTCCCCTCTCGACTCTCTTCCCCCTCCTCGCTCCCTCCCTTCCCTCCCTCACCCTGACCATTTCCCCCCTCCTCGCTCCCTCCCTTCCCTCACCCTGACCATTTCCCCCTGCTCGGGTCATGACCCAACTGTGCAGCGCCTTGGGACGTCCTCCTGACGTGAAAGGCGCTTTATAAATGGAATCTTGTTGTTGTTTATCAAGCGCCTTTTGAAAATATAAACTACATCAACTGCACTACCTTCATCCACCCTCTCCGTTACTTCATCAAAAAAAACTCTCAGCTTTGTTAGACGTGATTTGCCTTTAACAAATCCGTGTTGGCTGCCCTTTATTAACCCATATTTTTCTAAGTGAAAATTAATTTTGTCCTGGATTATAGTCTCTAGAAGTTCTTGCTGATTGACCTGTATTTCCCAGGTTTATCCTTCTGCCCCTTTTTGTAAAGGGGAGTAACATTTGCAACCCTCCAGTCGTCTGGCACCACCCCGGTGTCTAAGGAGGATTGAAAGATTGTGGCCAGAGCCTCCGTTATTTCCACCCTTACTTCCCTCAGTAACCGAGGATGCATCCCATCTAGACCGAGTGACTTATCTACCTTGAGCACCGTCAACCTTTTTAGTACCTCCACGCTGTTCATTCTTAACCTATCCAATTTCTCTACCCTCTCCTCCAATACTGTGGCATTAGCTGCATCCTCTTCTTTTGTGAAGACAGATGCAAAGTTCTCTTTCAGTACGTCAGCCATACCCTCTGCCTCCACAAGAAGATTTCCTCTTTGGTTCTTAATAGGCCCCTCCGTACCTTTGACTATCTTTTATTCTTTATATGCTTATAAAATACCTGAGGATTCCCTTTTATGTTACCCACTAATCTTTTCTCATCTTTGCTTTTTGCCCCTCATTATTTCATTTCAGTTATCCTCTGTACATTCTGTATTCTGTTTGATTATCTTCTGTATTTTGGACCTGACATTTATCATAAATCTCCTTTCTCTGTTTTATTTTAATCCCAATTTCCTTAGACATCCAGGGAGGTTTGGATACCCTACATTTCCCCTTTGTGGGAATGTATTTGTTCTGTCCTCGAATTATCTCCTCCTTGAAGGCTTCCCATTGCTTGTTAATAACAACAACAAGATTACATTTGTATAGCGCCTTTAACGTTGGGAGAACATTCCAAGGCGCTGTTAACTGTTTTACCTGCTAATCTTTCTTTCCAGTCCAACCTTAGGTTCTTCTTTAACTCATTGAAATGAACCCTCTTCCAGGTGAGTATCTTCACTTTGATTGTTCCTTGTCCCTTTTCATAAGTACACTAAACCTAATGACATTGTGATCACTGTTGTCCAGATGTTATCCTACTGAACGTGCTTCACTTCATTCCCCAGAACTAGATCCAGCACTGCTTCTTTCCTCGTTGGGCTGGAAATATACTGATCCAAAAAGTTATCCTGCACACATTTCAGGAATCCTTCCCCCTCCTTGCCCTTTACACGGTTATTTTGCCGGTCTATGTTAGAATAATTGAAGTCCCCCATTATCACTACTCTATTAGTTTTGCATCTTTCTGAAACCTGTTTGCAGATTTGCTCATCCATCTCCTTCCCACTATTTGTTGGTCTATATATAGTAAACACCTAACAGAGTAGCAGCTCCTTTTCTGCTTTTTAACTCTAACCAAATAGATTCTGTTTTTAGACCCTCTAGCACAGCGTCGCTTTCCAGGGCCGTAACCGTGTCTAATCAATATATAATAAACAAAACAATAATAAATTGGTCATTTCCAATCCACAACTGTTTGTGGGACACTGCTGTGCGCAATTGGCTGCCGCGTTTCGCCCACAAATATACGGTCAATTCACTTTACAGTCTATTCTGTGAAGCGTTTTCAGACGTCGAGAAGACTTGAAAAGCGCTATATCAAATGCAAGGATTATTATTATTAATATTGCCAGCCACCTCCTTTATTCCTTCCCTATCCCTCCTGAATACATTGTAGGCAGGATTATTCAGTTCCCATTCCTGCCCTTGTTTGATCCAGGTCTCCGTTATTGCCAATACATCATAACCCCATGTGGCAACTTAAGACTGCAGCTCACAATCTTATTTGTTACACTCCATGCATTTACAAAACCGACTTAGTCTATTCTGCATTTCTCCCCCGTCTAATCCCTCCTTTTTCAGGATTACTCCTTATTACATTGCTGTTCGTCTCTCCCAGCCCTCAGTGTAAATGGTTTGTCCTTTCTAATGCTACATTCTGATTCCCTTGCCCCCTCGAAATTAGTTTAAACCCTTCACTGAGTGTTCACTGAGTAAAAGGAGCAATCAGGTCGGTGGTGCTTAAGGACATAAGAATTTGCTCAGCAAAAGAATATCGCCACCATTCTGGCAGTCGCATATGCATGTCATGTTCCAAACTACAGGATGACCAAAAGGTCATGATATCTACCCAATTATCTAATAAAAAATAATTTCTTTAAGACTTATTAGACACTGTAATGCTATCACGACTTTTTGGTCACCCCGTAGTTACTGTATCCTGAGATATTATTTCCGATAGATAGAAGGCATAACTGTTTATGCCGACTCATTATAACCTGCGACCAACAAGTAAAAACAGTCTGATTATGTTCATCTTATCTATCCTTTAATCAATTTGAACACTTCTGTCAGGTCCCTTTTCAATTGCTTCATCTCCAAAGAAAAAAAGTCCTAACCTGTCCTGCCATTTCTTGATTGATTAATGACCAGGTACCAATATCCTTCCATCACAATTGCGCCTTGGATGATTAAGTACATGTTTATGTCCGCAGGACTGGCTGGTATTACTGCAGACCTATCTGGATAATCATTTTTAATTTTTGAACATAGGTCCTTATTTTATTAACCTCAAATAAAGGTTGAATGGAGGGGGGCTGGCGGGGGTGGGGAGGGGCTGAGTAGGACCCCCCCACCTCATTCATACCCAGAATAAAAAATAATAATAATAATTTGGTCACTCAATCCACGACTTTGTGGGACACTGCTGTGCGCAATTGGCTGCTGCGTTTCATCCTCAACACATAGTCAATTCACTTTACAATATATCCTGGAAAGCGCTTTGAGACATCTCAACCAGGTAATAAGACGTTATATCAATTGCCAGGATTATTATATTGTTTTATAATATTATTATCTGGTTCTGAGACCAACTGTGATGCAACTGCGCTCCTCAAGATGAGATATGTATCACCTTAACAGTCTGGTTATCAAATCCAAACCCTTGCATCTGTCAGCAATCAGGTAGGCATAGTAACACTGCTGTAGCCAATCTAATTGTACACTGACTATCATTTTATAGACAAAAATGGGTAGCTCTAGTCTAGGCCATAGCTGCGCGAAAGTTGTTAGTGTAGTGTGTTGTGTTGCACCTTTCGTTCACACACTGATCCCCCTTCCACTGGACTCGATTTCTGTTTCCCAGCGCACCAGTTTTCATGTGGAGTTTCAATGGGGATCATGTGCTGGGTCACATTACTGCTGCAATCATTGCTCTGCTTCTATTTTCATCCTAACAGAAAGTCTTTGACCGCCACACACAGTATCGGATCACCAACAAAATAGAGCATTTTGTTTTCACTCAGTACTAATGTGGTCAGACAGTGTCTGAGAGCTGAGAGCTGGTGCAATTCCTGCATTATTTCATGGAGACTCTCCTGAATGGCTCCCGTCAGTGCCTCCACACCTCAGGTCCTGACAGCGTCACCTTCCACTCTCCGCCTCGCCCTTGCCTCCTTCAAGACCCATTTCAAGATCCTCCTTTTTGACTGTGCTTTCGATCACTACTTCTGCAAATGCTGTACAAATGTTCTTCATTAAGTCTCATGAGAGTACAGGCCTCTGATTATGTGATTTTGTGCCCAAAGATGCCCAGATACCAGAATACTATTATTGCTATTGGATCCAGATGTCAGCCTGGCTCAGTTGGTAATGCTCTTGTCTCTGAGTCAGAGGGTTGTGGGTTCAAAATAAAAAGGATCTGCATTTCAGTTGCTGAAAACCTGGGCATAACTACAATCCCAGTAACGCCCCACGCCCTCAACACAACCCCGCAACTATAGATATACAGCAGGTTAGTTAGCTCAGCTCATACCTATCCACATCTGTACAATAAGCCATTGTATAAGCACTCAAGCCTCAAGAGAGTTGTGGGTTCAAGCTCCCCCTTAGGTGGGCTGCAGTGTTGGGGGGGGGGTTTGGTGGGCTGTGTTGGAAGTGCTGTACTTCAGGTGAGACTCTAAACTGAGGTCCTGTCTGCCTGCTCAGCAGGACCCTGGGGACCTCACAGAACTATTTGAAAAGACAAGGGCGTTTCTCCTGGAGTCCTGGCCAACAGTCCCCCCAGATAAAATTAGTCATTCATTTCATATCTGTCAGTGGGGTGTTGCTGTATGCAAATTGGCTACTGATATGGCCTAGAAAACACACAGTCACGAGCTACACTTTATAGTAAATCCCGTGAAGCTCTTTGAGACTTTCTCTGAACTGTATTAAGGATTATTATTATCCGTTCACTCGCCCATATACTGGTAATTTGCATTCAGAAATTATATAACAACAACAAGCGCCTGTCACGTCGGGAGGATGTCCCAAGGCGCTGGACAGTGTACAGCATTTCAGACCCGAGCTGTGGTCAGGGGGGGAGGGGAAGTGGGGTGGCCGATGGCATGGTTGAAGAGGAGGGTTTTGAGACAGGACTTGAAGGAGGCTAAGGAGGGGGCGAGACGGAGTGATTGGGGGATGGAATTCCACAGGTTGGGGGCAGAGTGGCTGAAGGCTCTCCCACCAATGGTGGGGCGGGTGGGTCGGGAGACGTGGAGCAGACTGGAGCCGGCTGAGCGGAGGGAGCGAGCGGGTTGGTAGGGGGTTAGGAGGTCGCAGAGGTAGGGTGGGGCGAGGCCATGGAGGGCTTTGTAGGTGAGGACCAAGATCTTGAACTGGATCCTCTGAAGGATAGGGAGCCAATGGTGTCGAGCGAGAGTGGGGGGCAATGGGGTCGCGGAGTTTGGTGCGGGAGAGGACACGGGCTGCAGAGTTCTGGATTATCTGAGCCTGTGGAGGGAGGAGTTGGGAAGGCCGACAAGCAGAGCGTTTGCATAGTCGAGCCTGGAGGTGATGCAGGCATGAACAAGAGGCTCAGCGGCCTGAGGGGTGAGGTAGTGGCGGAGTCGGGCGATGTTACAGAGAACATGTGAATCATAATTGTGATTTGTAGAGATGAAAATCATTTATTTGAAATTGTTTGAGTTGGAGGAAAGATTTGATATTCACTATGTGTGAGTGTAGGGGTTCAAACTCTTGCCTTCTGAAGTCTTCAATTGTAACAGTGTAGGGAGTGTCCTTCTCCAGTGTTGCAATTCCACGCAAATTCTCATTGCAACTTAGTTCTAGTTTTCAGATAAGTTTGTATGAATCATCCTTTGTTTTGTGATGTAAAGTGCATCTCAAGATCTATTTCTTTTGACCGTGCTTTGGGTCATCTTTTCCCACCCCCCCTCGGCTCCCACACTCAGCTCAGGTACCCAGTAGCTTTTGGGCATTTTCCGACATGAAAGGCGCTATATAAATATTGTAAAATTTGTGTATTGTAAGGAGTCGTGTTTCCATCACGGAAACCATACCGTTCGTTATAACCTACCATTTAAATTTTTTTATATGAAGTGTGTTTTCCCATCACGGAGCGAAGCGGGTTCTGGTCAGTCTCACATTTCATTTTTTCTCTCTTGCTTCCATTCTCTGTTTCCCTTCCTCCCACTTTCCACTGAGGCTCACAGAAGAGTTTCTGCGCCCTCAATTCCTGTTAACCCTGCAAGCCAAAACACTAGTGTTAGGGTGGTCCTAGCAGGAGAAGCAGCGGGAAGCTTGTCAGACAGTGCTTTCGATGACAAGCTATGTGATTTAGCTGGTTGGACTCCGGCTGTGCCCCAACACACACTCTGGGGTCCCCAAACCTTGGCTCTTTACCAACCTGTGCCTGGCACTCTCTGGAATTCGGTAAACAGGAGTCAGACACCAGGCTGATCAAACACTTTGTATTTCTTGCTGTCTTGTGCTTTCCAGTTTCTCTTCTGGCTTCATTCTGCCTTTTTATACTCTTGTTTCTTTCTCATTCTTCTTTGGCTCCTTCGCCCACAAAACACACAGTCCCTACACTTTATCCTGTATCCTGTGAAGTGCTTTGGAATGTCCTCCCAATGTGAAAGGTGCATTACCAAATGTAAGGATTATTATTATTATTATCATTTTTCCATCTTTTCTTTTCCTGGGATGTTTTTCCCTTCATATTCCGCTTGTTAATTCTCCATATAAGTTCGCCCACAAAATATACAGTCAATTCACTTTACAGTATATTCTGTGAAGCGCTTTGAGACGTCTCGAAGACGTGATAAGGTGCTATAGCAAACGCAAGGATTATTATTATTATAAGTTTACCTTTTCACTAAAAGTAGCAACCCAGGTTAATAAGGCCATAAAGAAGCAAACCAGGCATTTCTAGAGGGATAGAATGAAAAGCAGGGAAGTTATGGTAAATTTACATCGAACCTTGGTTAGACCACACTTAGAATACTGTGTGCGGTTCTGGTCCCCACATTATAGGAGGGATGTAGAGGCACTGGAGAGGGTGCAAAGGAGATTCACAAGGATGATCCCAGAACTGAGAGGTTATACCTATCAAGAAAGGCTGAACACACTTGGAATTTTTTCTCTTGAAAAGAGGAGGGTAAGGGCTGACCTGATTGAGGTCTTTAAAATGATGAAAGGTTTTGAGAGGATAGACACAGGGAAGATGTTTCCTCTTGTGGGGGAGACCAAAACCAGGGGCCATCAATATAAAATAGTGACAAATAGATCAAATCGGGAAGTTAGAAGCAATTTCTTCACACAGAGAGTAGTGGGAATGTGGAACATGCTACCACAAGGAGTTCTTGAGGCGAATAGCATAGATGTATTTAAGGGAAAGCTCGATAGGTACATGAGGGAGAAAGGAATAGAAGGTTATGCTGATAGGCTTAGTTGAGGAAGGGCAGGAGGAGGCTCATGTGGAGCATAAGCACCAGCTTAGACCAGTTGGGCCGAATGGCCTGTTTCTGTGCTGTATATTCAAATGTATTCTAATGTATTTTGCTTTTGCACTTTGTCTTTCATAAAGTCCAATTTTCTTTTATCTTTTATCTTTCTCACTATCACACTTTCTCTTTCTCAAGTCTCTTGTTTCTTTCATATTTCTTTCTCTGTTGTTCCCTTATCCACTGTCTCTTACCTCCTTTCATTCACTGCCAACCTTTAAAGCCCGCCTTAAGATCCATCTTCAGTCACTCTCTTCCCCCACCCCGCCCCACCCATCTTGAGATCCCAGTCAGCTGTGTAAAGTGTACTGAGACATCTTCCTGACGTGAAAGGTGCTCTATAAATGTAAATTGTTGCTGTTTTAAGTCGTCGTTACAGATGCCTCTGGCTTCACTTTGTTGTTCTAAACCCAATAAGCCCCAAAAAAATAGCGTTGGGAATTGATTGGTTTTGCCTTGGTGAATAATATTGTTAATTGAACCAAATTTGTTTTCCTGACGTGTTGTCTCAATTCTTTGCCGTTTCTCAGACGGGAAAGGATTTGAAATGCAGTGACGCTAATAATCCAATCTTTAATGTGTGTGTGTGGGGAGGGTGTGTAATGCCTGGATTATAATAGCTGCTGATCTTTTAACCTATTTCTACAGACTTCAGACTGAAGAAAACATTTCCCTTTTGTCTTCTGCTGCGCTATAGTGTCTAATACCTGTACTAATTGGGATCAGTCTCAAACTCTGGATCCAGAAAAAGGGCAGAAAACAAAAAAGTAATGTACCAATTCAGGTTATATTGTTATGTAGTTCCATAGTGTGCCATCCCTTCTCTCTCTCTTTCTCTCTCTCATTCTCTGCCTTTCTCTCTTTCTGCCATTCCTGGCCACTCTGGTTACACTCCGCATACACACTCCGCCCCACCGTCAGCAAAGCTTTCAACCAACTTGTCCCCCACCCTCTGGAAATCTCTTTCAAAGTCCCTCCACTTCCAGCCCCCCACGTCAGCTTGCAAAGCTCCTCTAAAGTCCTGTCACTGACTCCACTTTGAGTCACTCTATCTCCCCCATCATTCCTATCTCCCTCCCAGCTCGTGCTCCCACTCAATCTTTCTTAAGTGCTTTGAGATGTTTTCCCTGTATGAAAGGCAAATGTTTTCTCTCCTTCTTTTCTTTCCGATTCTCCATCTCTCAGATGCTTTCTCTCTCTTGCATATCTGATAACCTCGTGTGTGTGAGTGCATCACATCCCGACTTTACATCCAGACTTATTCCAATGGATAAGCAAATGCTGCTGATGGATGGCCTGCTGATGTGGTGATCTATTACACAAATAACAATTCTCGGCGCAAAAGCAAATGTACCTTCCCCTAAAATCTGTTTTAGGGGAAGGGGGAAGTAAGCACGATCAAAAAAGGAAGGGCTTCAGGCAGGATTTAAAAGTGGGGAGGGAAGGGGCAGAAGGATTGAGGGAGAGAGTTTCAGGGCACAGTAGTTGAAGGCCACGACTGTTTGTGGGACATTGCTGTGCACAATTGGCTGTCGAGTTTCGCCCACAAAATATACGGTCAGTTCACGTCACAGTATATTCTGTGAAAAGCTTTGAGACGTCTCAGAGTCATGATTAGGTGCTATATCAAATGCAAGAATTATTATTATCAAGATTGAATGCACTGCACCTAGAAATGAGAGAGCAAATTCTTGTGTCTCTGCCTAACATTTTTCAGTTTTCCATAAACACAAGGAGTCGACTGCAGTTTGGCAAATACTGTCAGATGGGTTAAAAAATAGTTTGGCAAGTGTACGTTAGACCAGTTTACCTCAGGTCAGTACTGTAAGCGGGAAAAAGCTTGAGAGAATTTTGCGTGTGCTATTATTGCTCATCTGAAGATAGCCTAAGGATTAGCCAGCCACAGATGCTGAAGAAACAGGTCATGCCTTAGAAAGGTAGCTGGAGCTACAGTAATTCATTTAGGTTTGCAAGTGCAATTTAGTACAATCATTTACACTACGTGGATCTTCAGAAAGAATTTTGTAATATTGCACAATGCATTATAGAAAGAAGATTAAGTCTAATGGAATTAATTGACTGCTGGTTAATTAGATCGGAAGATGGCTTCAGAACAGAAAGCAGAAGCTGCTGCTTCTGCTGCTAAATGGAACACTGATTCGACAGGGATTTAATCTGGGTACCATTGCTGTTCACATTATTCTTCTACCTATAAGGTTGACATGATTTTTCTTATCGCTTAATGCAAGGAGATTGAGAGCAGGAAGCCACGCTTAAATTTCCTGTTCCACAATTTGCATTGGCAACAAGCTGAGGCGAGCTCAGCACATGCGCCACTGAGAAAATTCATGAGATTCTGTTAACCAGAGCCAAACGTTGATAGTCTTGATGTCGTTAAAGAGCTGAGAGTGCCACTGTCTCTTTAATAACAATACAAAATGGTCTCGTAAAAGGAATTGGGCAATGGATTGTTCAGAGTACTATTTTTGAGTACCAGTCAGAAGAGTGATTGGCAAATTTGTTGTGCAGCTTTGGGCAACCTCCAGCCAGAGCCAAGATCCCGCAGGTTGGTGTTATTATTATTATTATTATCATTATTATTCCCTATGGGAATAGCACTTCACTCTTCTGGCCATTGAGACATCTTTTCTATTTCTTTTGCCTCCTGATCAGCATGCTTCCAACTCCTATTGATGCCATTGATGGTGCTCAGAGAGACCAAGGTGAATCGGGCACTTAGTCCTGAAGCTCTGGAACACTCTTCCTCCAGCCCTCCGCTTTGCTCTTTCCTTCCCCATGTTCAGGTCACGCCTGAAGGTCTTCCTCTTCGACCGTGCCTACGGTCACCTCCCCCCCACCCCCCCCCCGGCTCGGCATCATGCTCCACCATTGTCAAGCGCTCTGGGACGCTGCCCCGCGTGAGAGTCGTTATATAAATGCAAGTTGTTGTTGTAGTTCAACTTCTGAACTGAGGCTATGACAAGAGACTTGACTTGCAAAAGCTGAACTTGTATGAATTCAAGAAGGGGGCACAGCCCAGGTTTTTAAGATGCTGAGGGAAACGCAGCAGGTTCATTAACTTTGGTCGTAATAACTGTCATTTTTACAGCACCTTATCACGTCAAATTGTCTCAAAGCACTCCGTAAGGCGTGGCTGTCCATTGTAGTGACTGTTTTTGTAGGCAAACATGAGGGCCAGAACCAAACAATGAGTTCAAACTCTTTCCCCCCACCACGCGCACACACACACGCAGGTCTGTTTGTGTAGAACATATACACTTAATGCTTGACAATCGCTACCTCTTTTAAAAACAAATAGCTGATGATCTGTTATCACTAGAGACAGAGCAAAGGCACAATCTAGATACTTAACTGCTGAAAGAAATGGACGATTTATAGCAGTCAGTCGTCATTACTTGTGAGCACAGAACCTAGAAGGGAAGAGCGTAAAACTGACAAGTAGGGCTTGAGATTAAAATAATCCGTGTGAAGGTCGTGGATATATGGAGTAGATTTCAAGATGAAGATGTAATGGTCAAAATTGCATGTGCTCTGTTGAGGGATAAAATGTAAGGTGTCTGGTGTTAAAGTATGTACCAGTGCAGATATTATTTGGCGTAAAACATCAGGATGTCACTAAGTGTTGTGTCCAGGACTCCCTGCTTGATTTGACCTGAGGAAGGTAGTGTTTCAAAGGCCATTGGAAAGTTCTGTCAAAATGTACACATTTTCTCCAGCAACTCACAATTGCCAGTTGTTCAGAGCAGTTGTACTGTGCCCAGCAAGTCTTTTTGTGGAGGAAGGAGCTGAGGTCATCAAATAATTCCAAAGGATTTTGCAGTCAGCTGTGTTTGCTCTGCTAATTAAAGCAAACCTCTGAGATCTTCTTAAACCCTACCAGTCCACCCACTTCCTCCGCCCACTTCACATCCCCCCCCGCCCTCCACCATCATCGGTCGAGCCTTTAGCCTTTTTACCCAGATCCTCTTCACCTTACCCATTCCCTACCCAATTCATTCACCAATAACGAAATAAGTATCTACAAAGATTAAAGACAAAGGAAAATCAATTGCAATTCATCTAAATTTCTAAATTATGATTTATTTTTTACCAAAAAGCCACCCGGATTTCTATTTTCCAAAGAGAAAGTTGGAAAAAGGTCACTACAATACAAAATTACATTTGTACAGCGCCTTTCACGTCAGGAGGATGTCCCAAGGCACTGGGAACAGGTGGTAGTTACTGCTGCTTTAAGGTCCCACAGGAGTATTACATAATAATTCATTACACTCTTGTGGATGCCATTAACCAAAACACTAAGATTTCCTATATTAAGGGCACGCTTACTAACCTTACTTCCCTGTATGACCATATGAAAGTGTGTTAAAGATCCTGTGAGACTATTTAAAGAGAGAAGTGAACTTCTGGCCAAACACAGCTAACAGTCTACTTACAAGGCTTATTTCCCTGTTTGACCATATGGAAATAGGATGGTGATCTTTCCGTTAACAAGACTCCTCGTTATGAACAGTACCTCTTACCACACAGCACTTTCTCAGCAATGCGCTGGAGTGTAAGTTTAGATTATGAACTCAAAGACTTGACATGGAACTTGAACTCACAATCTTCCTACCCAGAGGCAACAGTCTGACTGAGCCTCTTGCGCTCACTGAACATATTACTGCAGAGCCAGGTTTCTGCACTGTCTGTGCCAAATCAAATTATTTTACGTTGAGCAATATTGTTATGTCAGTGTAATAAATTGCACAGGATCATTAACATTTGAGTGGCTTAATTTAATTGACCATTAACCTCCATTATGGTAATGTATAAGAATCAGCACTAGTCCACTGTCGCTGATGTCTCTCTCCAGTTTTTGTGACCTGGAGTCTCTGTAGCTCAGTGGATAGAGCACTCGCCTCGCAAGCGAGAGGACCTGGGTTCGATTCCCGGGCCTGGTGAAACATTGGGCAAGTTTCCTTACTCCACGCACCTCTGTTTAGCTAGCACTAAGTAGGTAAACAGTAGTAAGTAGGTAAGTAAGTAGGTACCTGGTTGTTAGTCGATTGGTGGATCGCTTTTCCGGGGGTAATAGATTAAAAATAATAATTTGGTCACTCAATCCACGACTGTTTGTGGGACGCTGCTGTGCACAATTTGTAGCCGCCTTTCACTCACAAAATAGACAGTCAATTCACTTTACGTATATTCTGTGAAGCACTTTGAGATGTCTTGAAGATAATAATAAATAAATAATAATAAGATGTGCTAAGGCGCTAGATCAAGTGTCAAGCTTATATTATTATTGGGCTACGTAGCTATGTTTCAGCTGCGGAACTTTTTATTACTACATAATTGCATTGGCGATAGAGAGAGGAGAGGTGGGGAGGATTATTAGATGATAATAATCCTTGCATTTGATATAGCGCCTTAATATGTCTTTGAGATGTCGCAAAGTGCTTCACAGAATACACTGTAAAATGAATTGACTGTATATTTTGTGGGCATCAACTGAGGGTGAGGTGAGACTGAGAAGTGTAACCACTCCAGCTCAAAGCAAAAACGTAATGTTACATCAACCGAGTCAGTAGCTTATTGGAGGAAGAGATTCTGTACTGTGCTTGAATAGGGTTGAAACAAGGAGTGTGCCATGTGTCACAAGATCACAAGAATGATTCATCTGATCTCATCATTCCAAAATACCCACCTTGCTGTCCTCCCATCACAGCATTACGTAGGAACATAGGGACAGGAGTAGGCCATTCAGCACCTCGAGCCTGTATACCTCAACTCCAATAACCCGTCTTTGCCATATCTTCCACGAAAAATATGGTTAACGTTAATCAGTTGCTTCACTGGAGCAAAGAATTTAGTGTCCCTGACCGTGATCTCCTTTGTGTCTACTTCAGTCACTGTTTCGCCCCGTTTTTGTGTGGAGTCCTGTAGTGTATTGGTTAGTACTCGCCTCGCAAGCGAGAGGATCCGGGTTTGATTCCCGGGCAGGGCGAAACCTTAGGCAAGTTTTCTTACTCCTCACGCCTATGTTTACCTAGCAGTAAGTAGGGACCCGGTTGTTAGTCAATTGGCGGATCTCATTCCGGGGATAATATCCCCTTTTTTAAAAAAATTTGGTCACTCAATCCGAAACTGTTTGTGGGCCACTGTTTGTGGGGCACTCAATCCATTTTACAGTATATTCTGTGAAGCGCTTTGAGAGTCTCAATGACGTGATAAAGCGCTATATCAAATGTAAGGATTGTTATTATATTATTTACCATCAAAGTGCTGTTAATTACAGACAGTTGCATAGGTCAAGTTTGTCATTTCTACTTAGTATCAATCGAAATCCCTTTGGTGGGTGTAAATCAAGCAGTGTTGGATATGAATATTTGGAGTTAATGTCCCAGCAGCAAATGCACTGCTTAAATGTGCATAACTGTCAAAAGTGCCTGTGAACATGATCTCTGTACTTACTGAAGAGGAAATGGAGTTCCTTAGACTTCAAATTAAATCTATAAATTGCTATGGTCAGTGATATTGGTCTTTATTCTTATCATGATAACAATCCTTTCATTTTATATAGCGTCTTTCACATAGGAAAGATGTCACAAAGCGATTCAAGGGTTCAGTATAAAGTATAGTGTTTGTGTATTTTTTTGTGGGCGAATGTGGCAGACAATTTGAGCGCAGCAATGTCGCTCAAACAGCCATGAAGTGAATGATCAATTTTTGACTATATGAGCCCAAAATTCTGACATGGGGCTTCAGATCACAACCTTCCGGTTCGGAAGAAGAGTGCTGAGCCAAATTGACACCTTCTTTATAGCTTTATTTATTCCATTTTCTGTTTCATGAGGCAAAATTCATCAAATGATTAATTTGTACCATGCCTTTCATTTTGCTGAAATATCCCCGCGACAGAGAAATGCTCGTTCAGTCTTTCTCAGGGTTAAGGGACAGCTCACTTTGAACAATATCATTTGTCTCCTGAGAGAGAATTCGATTGCAGCAAAGCAGAAATGCAGCTGGACCGCAAATGTTTCATTTTGTGGTGACTTGTGATTTTTTTTTAATCCTTGCGATTCAGCAAAATGTGTTACTTGTAGCGAAAAGGTTTTGCTGATAAAAATGCCTTCGTAAATAATATCTGTTCACCTTTAAGCTAGTTGAACAGGCACTTGAGGTCAAGGGCAGTGGAAAAGTCTCCTCGTTGGAGTTTCTGACTCTCAGGAACATTCAAGATAAATTACCCACAGATGTGTCAGTTAACTAACAAACCAACCAAAGATGCAGAAGAATTTGTAGTTTGTAGAACATCAAAGCTTTTTAATCGTAGGACTATTTTGGCTTTGCATTTTTTTTCTTTATTATAATTGTTGGCTGAATGTTACAAATGGCAGGAAATTACATCTCATTAAAGTAAACAAGCATTCCTTCCTAAATATCTGCCGTTAGATTGCCCAAAATTGTTGTTGAAACCATGCCAAAGCAAATCTGAGCCCAGATTACACAATCGTGTTTATTGTAATGGCTATGAACGCTTGCCGTTAAAATTGCAAGGACACTACTCTTTCTTCACCCAGTCTTTTTTTGTTACCTTTGTATATGGTAGTGAGATATCAGCCAGGCTCAGTTGTTAGCACACTCACTCGCCTTGGAGTCAGAAGCTTTTGTGGTGTCAAGCTGCACATCAGGACTCGCATAGTCCAGGCTGATACTCCAATGGAGCTGCGTTGCATTGCGTAGCCTCAAGAGTAGAGACTCTGTTGGTGTTTTTCATTTGACCCTCCTTGCATTTGATAGAGTGCCTTATCACACCATTGAGACGTCGCAAAGCGTCTCACAGAATATACTGTAAAGTGAATTGACTGTGTATTTCGTGGGCGAAAATATTTATTCCCAAAACAATTGTTTCTCCCCAAAAGAGTCTTGATTGTTGATCACTGACATTACCAGGCTTCTGACGAAGGTTTGTACACTTGAGTTTATTTTTAACATTTGCACCACGGAGATCGGAGATATAGCCAGAAGCTTACTGTCAAATGGCTTCTTTTGGAGGGATCGTGGTATTGCAGGCAGCTAAATATAGGGGAGCTTTTTTTTGTAGATACCTGTGTATTTTTGAAACTTGAGAAAGTTTACAATGCTGTATAAAAAGATTGCAAGTCCTAGTTCGCCTTCCACCTTCCTGGTGGTCACATGCACATATGTCCCAAACTCCCCATGTACTGTATCCCATAATGTTATTTCCTAAAAGAAAACTAATAATCCTTGCCTTATCACCTCATTGAGACGTCTCAAAGCTCTTCACAGAATATACTGTAAAGTGAATTGACTATTTTCTGAACTAAGCACGGCAATGAGGGTGCTTTAATGAACCATGATCTAAACGGGGTAAAATTCCACCTTGTTCTAGATTTACTCTATTATTCGCCCACAAATATACAGTCAATTCACTTTACAGTGTGTTCTGTGAAGCGCTTTGGGACGTCCTCCTGACGTGAAAAGCGCTATATCAAATGCAAGGATTATTATTATTATTATTATTATTAACAGATCAGAACATTTCAGGATGTGCAGAATTCAGCAAATTGTTCAGTTTTGACTTTAATTCCAAAGCCTATTGCCTTCATTTTTTTTACAAAAAAAACTTCACAATTAAACACTGTATTTAAGAATTTTGTCCATTCTGGACGATCTGAAATGTTATAATAATAATAATCCTTATATTTGATATAGTACCTTTCACATCAGTGAGACGTCTCAAAGCGCTTCACATGATTTACTGTAAAGTGTAGTGATTGTGTAAGTGAACATGGCAGCGAATTTGTGCACAGAATTCCCTTTAATAAATGGATTTGTGTCAACCTGGTTCTCAGCATAATTTTAGTTGGCAGATTTTTGTTTCTGGCTCAGTATTTCTGCAAGCCCTGACTGTGATGTGCTGCAGAAAGTCTGTCAGAAAGCACAATCCGTGCTGCGTTCAAAAGAATAATTATGCAGAGGATGCTACACTGTGCAGTACATAAAGTACCTTGCAATTAAATATTATTCCGTGACCCAGGCAAAACCACGATTGCTCGCTAAACAATTTCCGAATGACAACAACTTTTTTTTTAAGGTATCGGCTAGGCTCAGTTAGGAACATAAGAACAGGAGTAGGGCATTCAGCCCCTCGAGCCTATTCCGTTATTCTATTAGGTCATGGCTGATCTGTACCTCAACTCCCAATTAGCCGCCTCTGCCCCATATCCCTTGATACCCTGACCTAACAAAAATCTATCCAGCTCAGTCTTTTGAATTTGAATGGTAGCAGGTTGTGTGTTCAAGCCTCACGTCAGGACTTTGAGCTCACATTGTCTATGCTGGTTCTGCCATCTCCAGTACAGTGCTGAGGGAGCCTTCCATTGTCGGAGGTGCCATCCTTCAGATGAGATGTTCAGGTCCCTCTGCCTGTTCGGGTGAACTATTCGAAAAGAGGAGGGAGGTTGGGTTAGTGTCCTGGCCAGCAAACCCCCAAATAAAGTTGGTCATTTTGTGGTCGTTTTGTGGGGCAATTGGGCTCCTGGGTTCGCCTACAAATACACAGTCACTGCACTTCCAATTTACACTTCAGTAAATTCTCTGGAGAGTTTTGAGAAGTCTCAACAACGTTATACGGCGCTGTATCAAATACAAGGATAATTAACTCTTTAATCTCAGTAGAGAGCCGTTGGGGCTAGCAGTCCCCACTCCCCCCCTTCCCCCCGCCCACAAACAATTGGTCACTCACTCCATGACTGTTTACGGGACACCGCTGTGAGATGTGGCCACGTTTCGCACACAAAATGCACAGTCGATCCACTTTACAATATATCCCATGAAGCACCGTGAGACGTCTCAATGACGTGATAAGGCGCTGCATCGAATGCAAAGCTATAATTATTAGTAGTATTTTATCAGGTGAAGAAAGATGTGTTTACTGTTGTGAGAACTCGATAAATATTCATATCTTAACACATTGTCTTTACACGTGTGTGAGTATTTGTATTCAAAGGAGGAAATGAATAAAGAAATGTCTATTGATAGCAAGCGCAGTGTTAATTAGCTGGGCCGTGCTACCTTGTTGCTCAGCGCTGAAGCAACTACAGGTTGGATCGCATCAGAACCGGTCCAACACATGTATTTGGCTACAATGAAGCCAAACGACCCCGATTAGCATCCATGTGCAAAAATACCATTTGTTGCTCAGTAGCTGCGGACTGTCAAATGAATATTAATGCTGTTTGTACGTTGAAGCACACTGCAGTCAGTGCCAGGAGGAATGATTGTATGAAGCCCTTTTCTGGTAAATTGCATTCATCCATTACAATCAATGAGTTGGTTGTTTCGACCAGAACTCAGATCTTATTCCTTCACTGGACTTTATCCAGCAACAATAATAATAGTATAATAATATAATCCTTGCATTTGATATAGCGCCTTCTCACGGCTTCGAGGCGTCTCAAAGGGCTTCACAGATTATACTGTAAAGTGAATTGACTGTATATTTTCTGGGAGAAATGCGGCAGCCAATTGCGCACAGCAGTGTCCCACAAACAGTCGTGGATTAAGTGATCAAATTAATATTAGTATTTATTTACTTATTTGAAGGGATTATTACAACAACAACAATAAGATTACATTTGCATAGCGCCTTTCATGTCGGGAGGACGTCCCAAGGAAAATTACCCCTGGAAAAGTGATCCGCCAATCAACTAACAACTGGGTTTCTACTTACTGCTCGGTAAACATAGGTGTGTGGAGTAAGGAAACTTGCCTAATGTTTCGCCCTGCCTTGGAATCGAACCCAGGTCCTCTCGCTTGCGAGGCGAGTGCTCTAACCAATACTTTGCAGCCAGCTTTAGGCTTTTGTAGCCTGGTGTTCCACAGGATGCTTATTGGAGTGACGATGGGGTGTAAAATGTGGTTTACGGTAATAGCTCACATGCTCACCATGTCAAAGGTATACAAGTGGCCTGAGTAATATGGTTCCCCTGGAAATCCCTGCCTCAATCCCTCTGCCTTGCCCACTCTTTGCCTATCCTCAGATCGCACTTGAAGACTTTCTTCTTCGACCGTGCTTATAGTCACCTCTCCTTTTTCTCCAGCTCGGTATTAGAACTACCCCATTCTTAAGCATTTCGAGACGCCACCCCTCATGAAGCGCGCTGTATAAATCTACTTGTTATTGTAGTTAACCAATGATGAGGATTTACAGAACGGCCCTGCTCAGGAATTGAACCCAGGTCCTCTCACTTGCGAGATGAGTGCTCTAACCAATACGCTACAGGACACTCCACATAACACTTTTCCAGTTTAACATTTTTTCCATTTTGTGAAGTACTTCAAAGTCTTTTACGTGAAAGACGCGATGGAAATGTGAGTTTTCTAATTGTACGGTCTGTCTGCAGTTTGCTCTGACTTTGTCGGAAAGTTTTTGATGTTTATTTTGAAGCTCTGAGCCTCTGGAGTGTGAAGTAGGATGATTTGTGACATGTGAAAATTGACAGCCTTGTTACATGCAATCTAAACAGGATATAGGGAAATCAATAAGATGAGCCTTTTTTTATAATTCTGAATATTCAGCTGATAACCTTGACAATCGATACACACAGCAGTAATGCATTAGCATTTAAAATGGGAATACAAAGGTCCAACACAGAAGTTAACATGGTAAGAATCTGCCCTGCTGTGAGACAAACAGTCTTGCAACTTTTTCTGTGTGAAAGTTACCAATGGTGGCAAATGCGCAATTCTTTTAAACACTAGAAAAATCTTTTCTTAATAGAGCCCTATCACGTTGTAACTCAAAGCATGCGAGAATAATTAGGTGTCAGCCTGGCTCAGTGAAATGCACTCTCGCCTCTGAGTCAGAAGGTTGTGGGTTCACAAGCTCCACATCGGGACATGGAGCTCAGAGACTCATCAAGCATTTTGAAGCCGAATGAGGCAATCAATTTGCACATAGCAATGACCCACAACCAGCCCTGAAGTGAATGACTAATTTTATCCGGGGGAATCGTTGGTCAGGGCAGCAGGAGAGAAATAATTTCCTCGAGATATTAAATCGAAGCTCTGTCTGTCTGCCTGTGGATGTTAAAGATCCCATGGCACTGTTCAGAAAGAGAAGGGAGTTTCCTCCTGTGTCCTGCCAGCAATCCCCCAGATAAAATTAGTCATTCAGTTCAGTGTGAGAATGTGGAATTTGTTGGCAGAAGCCGTGGTGGAAGGGAAAAGGAACAATGTATTTAATAATAATCCTTGCATTTGATACAGTGCCTTATCACGTTGCTGAGACATTGCAAAGCGCTTCACAGTATATATTGTAAAGTGGAATGACTGTGTATTTTGTGGAAGAAAGGCTGGCAGCCAATTGCGCACAGCAGCGTCCCACAAACAGTCGTGGATTGAATGACCAATTTTTTTTGGGTGGGGGGATTATGACCCTTGGAAAGTGATCCACCAATTAATTCATTAACAACCGGGTTCCTACTTGCTGCTAGAAGAGTGTGCAGTAAGGAAACTTGCCTAAGGTTTCGCCCTGCCTGAGGATCGAACCTGGTACCTATCGCTTGCGAGGCAAGCGGGCTAACCACTGAGCTACAGAGGAAACTTGCTGTGTACATGAGGGAGAGGGGAATAGAGAGGTATAGGAGAGGGGTGTGGGAGGAGGGGCGGGGGCTCAGCCGACTTCGGCAAAGACAATCAATGACTGCCCTGTAATGGCCCACGTAATTCATGTTCTCATTTTCCGTTTAGTATTTTTTCTTTTGCAAAGTGTACAGCAGTCTTCCTGCTTATGCTTCCAGCTGGAACAAGCTGTTGAACTGTGCATTTCTCAACGGTTATCGCCAGAGCAGCTCCATAAATATCTGACACACTTGAGGCAGAGCGAGTCAGCTGATGTCAAGGTGGTTTGGGCTGTTGCCTGAGATAGACCACTGTGTCTTGCTGCCATATGACACTTTCCACACTGTAACCCAGCCAAGCATTATAGTCATAGTCAGCCCTGGAGCTTTGAACTTGTTGGTGTTGCTGGTTGGAAGCCAAAGTATTGAACTGTTTGCAATACTGTCTGCAACAAGCGGTTTTTTTTTTTTTTGCAATGATTTTTCCTTTGCTGTGAATATGGATTGAGTAAGTGGATACCAATATAACAAGCAAATGGGGAGGTTAGGAGAGACAATTTCATGCCCAGAGAAGGATGTGGAATGCCCTGCTGGGAGTAGTGGTTCAGGCAGAATCCATATTGGTTAGCTTTCGAGATGGAACTAGCCAAATACCTTAAAAAGAGGGGTATTGAGAAATGGGTAGGTAAATGGGTCTGAAACGGTTGCTCCTGAGGGAAGCCGGCACAGACACAATGGGCCAGATGGCCTTCTTCTACGCTGTGTGTGTCTGTGGTTTTACTGAGTTAATTTTATTTGGGAAAACATATTCTTGTCAACTCAATGGAGGGGGAGGAGTAAGAACAACACATTTATGCATTTTGGAAACCTTTGACATGGGAACTTAACACGTTGAAGAAACGCCTCACAGTAAAGTGTTTCTGTCTCTCCAAGATGCCACCTTAGTTTCTCTGGTAGCACTCTGACCTCTGGGTTAGCCCACAGTCCAAGCTGACTCTCCAATGCAGTTTTGGAGGAATGCTGCGTTGTCAGTGGTTCCATCCTTGATTGAGGCCCTGTCTGCCTGTTTAGGTGGATGTTAAAGATCCAATGACACTGATTGAAAAAGAAGGGAGTTTCTCCTGGTGTCCTGGCCAACAACCCCTAGATAGAATTGGTCATTTACTTCATGGCTGTTTGTAGGACGTTTCGTTGCTTTGATTGGCTATGGCATTTTGCAAATACACAGTGGCTAAACTTTACTGAGATGCGCTTTGAGATGTTTCGATGACGTGATAAAGTCCTACATCAAAGATTACCAAAATGCCTAGCCAGACAGTGATCTCAATGGCAAGCTATATGGTTTTAGCTATTTAGACCACAGTGGAGTCCTGTAGCTCAGTGGTTAGAGTAGTCGCTTTGCAAGCGAGAGACCTGAGTTCAATCCCAGACAGGGCAAAACCTTGGGCAAGTTTCCTTACTCCACACACCTAATAATAATCCCTCCAAAACCAAAAACAATAATAAATTGGTCATTTTCAATCTACGACTGTTTGTGGGACATTGCTGTTCGCAATTGGCTGCCGCGTTCGCCCACAAATATACAGTCAATTCACTTTACAGTATATTTCGTGAAGCGCTTTGGGACGTCTAGAAGCCGTGAAAAGCGCTATATCAAATGCAAGGATTATTATTATTATATCAGTACTTCAACGCACACTCTGGTGTCCCCAAGACTAGTCTCTTGCCAACCTGCGCCTAATACTTTCCGGAATTAGGTAAGCAGGATGCCTCCCTCCAGGGAGAGAGTGCGCATTCCATTCCAACAGTCTATCTCTGGGATTTCCATGTGCAGATGGGATGCGTGGAATTCTCAGCTTGGTTTGGATACTCTTAAACATGGTACTAAGTTTCCGCATGTGACAGACATCTGGCTGACCGGAAAGAAAAATGCGTAGACCAATTATTCTTACTCCTGCTCCCGTTTCTAGGAATAGATCAGGCAAAGCATTGAAAGTTTTTGTAAATATTGCTGATGTAGAATTCGCAACCGGAATAATGGAAAGGTTACTCTTAACCTAGAGTTGCACGGATAAGCAGAGCTTTGCATTGGGGATTTTTTTTGAAAAGTGAGTTTGGGTGCAATTATTCACAAATTCACAGAAAGTTTTTCAGCCCTGGCAACATTGTTATCAGCAAACTAGGTTCAAGGACTTTCAGCTTTACTTTTGGCAAAATGAATGATACTGTGAGATTCTACATAGAAGTTTTTTTTCTCACACATTGTGTTGTATCTCAAAGGATTTTTGGCTGGAAGTCAAAACAAGTTATTGCCAGCCTTGTACAGATAAAGGTGAGGTCATGTTTGGAGATTGTGTTCAGTATTGGGGCATCCAGTCTGTAAAAGGAGTTTAATCTGTTTGCAAGAATTCAGAGAAGAGTGATAAGGGTGATTCCAGGACCTCAATGACACGCAGCGAGATTTGCAGAGCTCAATTTATCTTCGTAGGAGAAAAGAAGATTGGAGGGGGAAGGGACTATTTAGAGAGAGGAGACGTACACGATAAATGATATTAATGTTGGTCTAGTATTTGACTTTGACTAGTTTTACGGAACTAGAGGGCACGGGTTCAAAATGAGCAAGATTGTGAGATTCTACATCAGAAGTTTTTTTTCTCCTCTCCCAAATTGAGTGGTCAGCATTTAGATTGTAGAACAGACACCCAGCAAAGGCAATTGATGTTTTCAATTAACTCCTTGAAAAGAAAATGGATAAATATCAGGGGCCCCAAATCCTCTTGATCTTTCTTAACCTTACAACTATTTAGTCTTAAATTTGGAATTCTTAAAATTCTTCATTTGGAGTCCTGTAGTGTAGTGATTAGAGCACTCGCCTCACAAGTTAGAGGACCTGGGTTTGATTCCCAGGCGGGGAAAAACCTTAGGCAAGTTTCCTTACTCCACTTGCCTCTGTTTACCTAGCAATAAGTAGGAACCCAGTTGTTAGTCAATTAGCGGATCGCTCACTGTGCGTAATAATCCCTTAAAAAAAAATAATTTTGTCAGTCAATCCACATCTGTTTGTGGGACACTGCTGTGCACAATTGGCTGCACGTTTCGCCCACAGAATATGCAATCAATTCACTTTACCTTATATTCTGTGAAGCGCTGTTTCAATGACGTGATAAGACGCTATATCAAATGCAAGGGTGAAATGTGTCAAAGACATGTTGACACCTGTCAAAGAGCTTCACAGAATATACTGCAAAATGGTATTGTGTACTGTGTTGGTGAAACGCAGCAGTCAATTATGCACAGCAGTGTCCCACAAACAGTTGTCGATTGACTGACCCAATTTTTTTTTTTGACGGATTATTACCCCCGTAAAGCGATCCGCCAATCGACTAACAAACGGGTTCCTACTTTCTGCTAGGCAAACGGAGGCGTGTAGAGTAAGGAAACTTGCCTAAGGTTTCATCCCGCCCTGGAATCGAAACCAAGTCCTTTCGCTAGCGAGGCAAGTCCTCTAACCACTGCACTACGGGACTCCATGCTCCATGCGACTCCATGTCCCAATGAGAGACAATAATCTCACATCAAAACTTGGAAACACGGTATAATTTCTTGCAGTAGTGAGGGGCTAAGTACAACGTGAGGTGCTGGACAGAACATGCACAGCCACTGAAATGTTAATACACGTTCTTTTGCATTGTGTTCTCATAATTTGTGTGATTTTTGTTTCCTTCCAACAGATTTTTACAAAATGGGATTCGCGGACCAGACATTAAATTCCTACTTTGATTCTTGGTTTGGACCAAGGGGTGAGTAGGAGTTAAAATCGTTGATAATTGCACGTGTTATTTTAATGCAGGACAAGTTAGCATTTCAGCTGTTCGCCAATGAATATTTTATCGCATTTTTCTGCATCCTTTATGATAATATTGCATCTGTTAAACATGACTCTTTAATGGACCAAATGACACTCACTCGAGGCAAATTTACGTTTCACTATGAGTAGGGGATAAATATCATCCTAAAATGCATGTTTCTTCAGCTGTGCAGCCATTCATTCTTCATACATTTTTAAACTTTAAACCCCCTAACTCAGCAATGACTCTTAAGAAAAGCGCAGCATGTTAGACGGATCCAATAAATGAATAATAAGACCTTATGAATTGTTTTCAGAAGGTCAGAGCGGTGGCACAGTGCCTTAGCAAAACAGTCAACTGCAGGGTGAGAGACATAGAATCTCGATGTCCCACTCACAGATTTCCATGGCTCGGCCATGCTTCCATTGGAAGGTGCTGGAAAATCCAATGGGAGGATGTCCCAAGGAGAGACGATAACTTAATTTCAAAAGAGGAAGAGGCCTGGGAGACATTCGGCCAATTACTTTGTAATCTATTGTGGGTTCACAACAAAGGTGAGGCGAAGAAAGAGAAAGTGTGCAACTATCAGAAAAAGAGCTCCAAAAATCTAATTTTACTGTCCTGGTAAGGGTGAATTCTCTTACACTGATGCACACAGGAAGAAAGTCTCAGTTAGTTCCTTGTGCTCCTCTCAGACTCGTGTTTCCTATTCTCCTCTTACCCAGGCAGGATGTTCCAATGCCTGCCATATACAGTGGAAGCCATTTTAGCCGGACGGCAGTTAACTTTGGATGCCGTGTAAATCGGCCAAAACGTCCGGCTCCAATTCAGTTGTATTCCCAGCCGTTTGAAATATGCCTGTTAATTCGGACAAAAATCCAGGCAATCCGGTTAAGAGAGCTTTGGTTAACCTCGGACACCACTTAAACTGGACAAAACGGTTTAAGTGGCTTCCACTGTATGTAGAATTTCTGTGCAGTGTTGCAGTAGTGTTCTTACAAACGGGATTAATTCATTTGTGGATGACCAGTTCATTTGAGGTCTTTCAATTTTACTATCGTTTTCACGATTACATTGATAAGCTAATGAGTTTTGTGTCTACAATACACTGATAAGATATCCATCTGTGAGTCTCACAAGTACAACTGCACGTAGGGGTGCGTGGCAGTGGTACAGAGTTGGACAATGTGGATGTTTATGGGCTGTCAATGCAGGATTAGAAATCAGCAGCTCCACAAAGAAGCATCTGAAGAATACATTGATATGCACAATGGTTCATCATACAATGTTACAAACCAAACCACAATCAGCATAAAGACTTGGTGAGTGAGGACTGGACACACCACGTAAAGAAGGATATGTGGGGTGAGATCTGGTGTAGGACGCCTGCTTTATTTTACCATTCCTAACAGAAGGACGTATCGAAACGCTTCACATGATTTGCTGTAAAGTGTGGCGACTGTTTAGTTGTAGAGGAACACAGCAGCCAATTTGCGCGCAGCAAAATCCCACAAACCACCACGAAGCGAGTGACTAATTTTATTTGGGCGATTAATGGCCTTGAGACAAAGCGGGAGAAATTCCCTTCTCTTCAGATAGTGGCACAGGATCTTTAACATCCACCTGAACATGCAGACGGGATCGCGGTTTTTCGGGCTCATACGTAGGACGGCATCTCTAACATATCCCCAGCGCTGCGTTGGAGTGGATTTGAGTCTGTGGTCTGTAATGGCTGCACCGGGTATATCTTTACTCACTGGGCTGTGGGAGGAGGTCAAAGTTGGTTATTTTAAATAGATGTATGGTCTGACCCTGGTGAACGAAGCTGTTCCCGGGGAACACTGGAAGGATTAGTTTGAATCGTAAAAGGGGTCAATAAAGCGCTCAAACAGCAAAACCGCAGAGCAAAAAATTGGCAGAAAAGTGTCTCAGGATGTAGGGAGTGTCTCCAGCAAGGAATCCTGTGTAGCCTCAGCCATCTCGGGTCGCAGCTGAGATCTCGTGAGACACAAAGCTCTTTTATCTGCTGTGAAGATTACATGATATTTTTTTCTCCCCAAAGGAGCAGAGCTCCCATAGCAGCATTACAAAGACACTCTTCCCTAAGTCCCTCGCTCTCTGCTTTCAGAACCATCTGCCACTTGATCGCTTTGACTGTGCCTTTGGCCAACTCCCTCCTACCCCTCCACCGTCCCCCCCGTCCCCCCCACTCAAAAAAAACACACACACTCCACCTCCTTCTTCACTCAGGAGCCCTCTCCACTCCGTCTCCGTAAAGCACTTTGAGGCATTTTCCTGCATGGAAGCGCCCAAGTTAAGTGCAAATTATTATTTGTGTGTGTTTCGCCCAAAAATATACAGTCAATTCACTTTACGGTATATCCTGTGAAGTGGTTTGACGTGATAAGGCGCTATATCAAAGGCAAGGATTATTATTATTTGATGATGCTGATGTTTATTATTGTTTGGGGAAAAAACAATGAATGGAGGTTAGGATAGGTGGGGTTGCAGCACAGGCTCGATGGGCCAAATCACAGCCTTCTGCCCTGTAAATTTCCACGATTCATTGAAAAGACAAGAGAGCAAATGGAAAGCAGACAATACCACAAACTGTCCCTGCAGGCACACAGGGTTTTGGATGTTGCGAACTTCAATCCCACAGCACCACAGCTATGAAAGCGGTTCCCTCCCACAAATGAATGCATTTGAAAAAAAGGCTTACCTCAGCTGTTTAATACACTAGAGGCTTAAACTGATGCCTCCTTTTCAACTGCACCTAAAAACATCCCGGTTTGTAAAAGCCAGCAGTGGGTCTTTTAGTTTATATTTGCTGAAGCAAATTACTTCAAAGCTTATTACCCCCACCCCCTTTAAATTGGACCCTCCTTTTTGACTTGTTTCCCTTGCAAACAAACTTTAATAATATTAATAATAATAATCCTTGCATTTGATATATAGCACCTTATCACATCGTTGAGATGTCACAACGCGCTTCACAGAATATACACAGAGTAAAGTGACTTGACTGTAAAGTGAAGAAACCCTTACAAAAACCTTACAAAGGAGTGTGAAAGGTGAATTATTTGTAACTCGTTTGCAGAGATGGAAAGCCGACCTGAAAGCGTGGAGACGTGCATCCACAATTATTTCTGCCACAGGGGGAGAGGACTAAGGCGTTTTCTCAGTTCCCCTGTGCGTTTGCTATGTGTGTTTGTGGAAGCAGTTTCTCAATATTACATTTATTTTTTTATAGCACATTCTGTTCTATCCTCCCTCTCACCCAACACGTTTGTTTGACTGTTGTAATCATTTCGACGAAAATTACTGAGTAACAGGCAAGCTGTTTAACCTTCTTTTCTCTCCACAAACCCCCCTCCTTTGAAACTAGTGGTTTCACAAATTTCCCTTTGTCCTTTTTTAAAAAGTCTTCTGCAAACATTCAGCAGTGGAAACCTTTCAATTACTTCTGCCTTTTTTCCTATGACATACTTCCCTGCATGTCGTAATCTTTTCCTGTTTCACTGATGTATGTCAGTGTAAAGTCTGAATCATCTGAATCTGGGTGAGGTTTACCAAATGTACTGCTTTCTGCCTGCTCACATGACTGCGCTAGCGGCTGGCGGCTGGCTTTGCTCAGCACTGTTATTTATTCCAGTTCAGTTTTTTCCACTGTTTAGAGGGGGTGGTCCCCAGGGTGTTGTTCAACCAACTAACAAGCGGCACTCTGGAGAAAAACAGCCGTTACCTGTTTGCTACCTGCAATTTATAATGACCGCTGCAAACCATACAGATCTCTCACCTCCCACTTGGTGGTAAAGGAAATTTCATTTCCTCCCTTCTCAACACGCATTCATTGCCCTCATGAATAACTTCATGTGGCATCTCATGCATTTCGCCCGCAAAATACACAGTCAATTCACTTAACAGTATATCCTGTGAAGCGCTTTGAGACGTCTCAACAACGTGATGAGGCGCTATGTCAAATGCAAGGATTATTATTATTGCTGCTGCATATACTACCTCACCCATTGCCCCATGGGCCACCTCACACAATGCCACATGTACTGTCTCATCCATTTTTCAACGCACCATCTTATGCATTGCCCTATGCACCATTTGTTGGCGGAGTAAAACCTTAAGCGAGTTTCCTTACTCCACACGCCTCTATCTACCCAGCAGTAAGTAGGAACCCAGTTGTTACTCAATTGGCAGATTGCTTTCCGGGGAGTAATAATCCCTTCAAAAATAATTTGGTCACTCAATCCACGACTGTTTGTGGGACACTGCTGTGCACAATTGGCTGCCGGGTTTGGCCGACAAAACACACAGACAATCAATCCACTTTACAGTATATTCTGTGAAGCTCTTTGAGATGTCTCAATGACGTGGTAAAACGCTATATCAAATGTCAGGATTATTATTATTATCGCTTTCATTGCCTTATGTGTTACCTCCTGTATCGCACCATGCACCACCCCATGCGATTGTTCTCTCCAACAATGTCCCCAGAAGCAGCAATGAAATGAACAGTTATTATGTCTGTTTTTTTTGGTAAATTTAGGTGACGGAGAAGGGTGGGGGGGATTGAATTTATATCCACCTTTGTTAGTTGCATGCTGTCTGAATTTCACATTACTCTCAAATATCAGTTCCCTTCGAAATCTTCGACTACCCTTCCCAGCCCTCACTTGAATGCCTGGCAAAGGACTCATCACCGCACATGCATTCTCTTCCTGCATTCACAAAACTCTGTAGTACAACAATGATGATACTTTATAGTATTTACATTGCGCCCCTCATGCTGTGTAGCATTGCAGGGCATTTAAAAATAGCGTGGTTTGACATGCAGTTAGTTAGTGCTGGCATTTCAGTGAATTTGTACCTCTCAGATTTATCCTAGAAATACTATAAGTGGTGTCTTGTAGCTCAGCGATTCGCCTGCTCGCCTCGCAAGAAGAGAACCCGGATTTGATACCCTGACGGCGAAACATTAAGCAAGGTTCCTTTTGCTTTCTGGGGCAAATAAGCTCTCCAAAAAAAAAATATGATCGCTCAATCCACGACTGTTTGTGGGACGCTGCTGTGTGCGATTGGTTACCGCGTTTCGCCCACAACCGACACAACCGAGTCACTTTATGACATATAAAGTAATCTGCAAAGTGCTTTGAAAATTCTCAGCGACGTGATAGGGCGCCATATCAAATGCAAGGATTATTATTATGGAAGAAGCTTCGATGTAGAAAAAAACATTTGCCCCATTGTACCTGTTCGGTCTCTGTGAAAGAGTTATCCGTTCAGGCCCATTCTCCTGCCCCTTTCCCCCTCCCTACCCTTTATAATTTTCCCTTTCAGATATCCGTCTTAATTTTCCCTTTCAAAACGTATATGGATTCTGCTTCAAACACAGTTCTGGGTAGGGCATTCCATGTTCTATCAACCCTGTTTGTGTGTGTTTTAAAAAAAAAGTTCTCCTACCATTACCCTTTGCTCTTTTGGTTATTATCTGAAATCCTTGCCTCTAGGCCCTGTGTAAGTGGCTTACATATGTGGAACTCACATTGTGATATTGGATACCCTTAAGCAGAGCAATGGATTTCCTCATGTGTCAGACACCCAGATGACCAAAAAAAAAACCTATGACTGTAGTTACTGACACAGCGGAAATCATTTCTCCCTGTTTACGTCATCGAAACCTCTCATATTAAAATCCTCTGTCAGGTCTCCTCTCAACGTTCAAGTAAACACCACCTGTTTTAAGTTGCTGGGCTAGAATTACTTTGCTACCCCTGCTCACCCAGTCATACGTTACCCAGTGCGAGAGAGGCTGTCACTTTGTGGACTTTGTGAGCATCTGTTCTGATTTCCCACCAATCCGCAAGCGCTCCGAGACAATGACAACTTGCATTTATATAGCGTCACTCACACAGGGTAGCGTCCCAGAGACTCTCCGAGACTCTGCCCCTCGTTTCAATATAAATGCGAGTTGCTGATCTCTGATTTCTGGTTTCGGCCTCGTGCTTGTCCCTCATGCCTTCCATCCTTCCATCGGTGGCCGCTCTTTCAGCCACAACGCCCCGAAACTCTGGAACACTCTCCCTCAATCCCCCTGTCTTGCCCCATCCTTCCCCACATGCAGGTCTCTTCAGGTGCATGGTAAAGATCCCGTGATATCTTCAAGTCCTTCCTCTTTGACTGTACCTATGATCGCTTCCTCCCGGCATAGTCCTCCGCCACTGTCAAGTGCTCTGGGACCCTACCCTGCTTTACGCAGCGGGTTTCAGCAAGAGACTAAGTACGTGTCACAAGCCTAGCCCAGAATCTCCTACTCTCCCCTGCCAATCCTCAGTTCCAGCGTTAATCCAGCGCTGATTTCAGTAAAATAGGGTGGACCACATCCTCTGAAACTGGCACTTCACATGTCCCCATACCCTTCCGAAACAAACCTTCTGAGCTGCATCCTTTCACAATGTGTCAGCTCCAGTGTAACCTCTTCACCAGAACAAGTCTTAACCTCCCCAAAAGACACACTGACTCATCATCATCATAATAATAATAATAATCCTGGCATTTTTTATAGCACATTTACCCTCAAAATGTTTCAATGCACTATCGCAGAGTGCATTTGCCCGTGTACATTCCTGAGTTTTGGTTATTTTTGGCTCCAACCTCCTATTTGTCCTTTGTGCCCTTTGTCCTATCGTTGGTGGACGTGCCTTCAGCCACTATCCTCTGAAATTCTGGAACTCTCTCTCTCAATCCCTCCTCCTTGCACCCTTCCCACTTTCAAATCCGGCCCAAAGACCTTCCTTTTTGATCGTGCTTAAGGTCACCTTCTCCCCTCACCGGCTCAGGGTCAGATTCCACCACGTCAAGTGCTCCGGGACTCTACCCTAAGTGAAGGGTACTATATAAATGCAAGTTACTGTTGCTGTACATGTCGACAAAGGGGCAGGCAGGCAGGCCCCACAAATAACCATGAAGTGACCGTTATCTGGGAGATTGTCTGGGAGATTTATCAGGGAGGTTGTTGGCTCGGGACACTGGAAGAAAGAAACTTGGTTAATGATCTCATGGCCAGAGAAAACCTGTGAGGCAATGAGATTCACATCAAACTCAAAAGTGCACTAAGTACAATATCCTGGGCATGGAGGAGTTAAATGCCATTTCCCTTGTAGAGAGGCAGCACTTAATCACTTAGACGCATCCCTCCCCCCACCTCCGCCCGCAAAAAAATGTCTGTTGTCTTATGGTAACGCATGAAGCAGTTGATGTTGATAATCTGTAACGTGAAGAGATTTCATATTTATAGAATAGCACACTGACAGTTTCACTGCTTCACCGTCTCACAATAGGATTTCTTGCACATTGTTGGAACCAACGGGATGTTTCATAACAGATTCAGTATTTAGTAAAATCTGTGTTATCCCAGCCACCACCCCCACCCCCTTCCCCACCACCACCCTCAGTCTTGGTTGCAACTCATAATGGAGCCCTGTCGCGTAATGGTTAGAGCATTCACCTCGCTAGCGAGAGGACCCGGGGTTCGATTCCCGGGTGGGGCAAACCTTAGGCCTAACTCTTAAGTTTCCTTACTCGACACATCTCTGTTTACCTAGTAGTAAGCTGGGGACGTGGTTGCTAATCGATTGGCGGATCGCTTTCCGAGGGTAATAATCACTCAAAAGCAAAATTTAATCCACAACTGTTTGTGGGACACTGCTGTGCACTATTGGCTACAACTTATCACCCACAAAATACACAGTCAATCCACTTTACAACATATTTTATGAAGCGCTTTGAGATGTCTCAACGACATGATAAGGTGTTGTCAAATCCAAGGGTTATTATTATTAATAATAATGGGTGGTCGCAAAGCCTGCTTTCAACATTTGGTACCCCAGCTTGGGTTTCCTCTTTAAAGCAGTACCATTTCATTACCCTGATCCTATAATAGGTAATTAATTCCTGATTCATCGTGTACTGATTGAGTTATGCTGCTATAATAATAATCCTTGCATTTGATACAGCACCTTTGACATCAGGAGGACATCTCAAAGTGCTTCACAGGATTTACTGAATATTGACTGTGTAGGGAAACCAATAGTGGCAGCCAGTTTGTGCACAGCAGTGTCCCAGCAAACAGCCATGGGGTGAATGACTGATATTATATGGGGGAATGTTGGCCAGGACTCCGGGAACTCCCTTCTCTTTTTGAATAAGGCTGCAAGGTCTTTAATGTTCACCTGAACAGGTAGATGGGATTTTGGTTTAACATTTGCACCTCCACAGTGCACAGCTCCCCCAGCAGTGTATTGGACGATCAGTCACTACACTTTACAGTATATTCTGTGAAGCTCTTTGCAACATCTCAACGACGTGATAAGGTGCTATATCAAATGCAAGGATGATTATTATTATTATCAGCCTAGACTCAAAGAGTTCAAAGTCCCAATGAAGGGCTTGAACTCACAACATCCTGACTCCCATGAAGCTGCAATGATACGTTGCTCTTTGCAATTAGGAAGTGATGACAATAGTGGTGTTTTCAGAGCCATGATTCTTACTCAAATCATTGGGTTCGTTGGGGGAGGGGAGAAGATAGATGCCAGTCTTTCATAGTAGACGACAAAATATGACGTCTTAAATCAAATTCCAGAACGGGTTCCAATTGAATCAAATCTTTGATGAAAGTATATTTTCACCTCCATTGCTTTCATCCCTAGACCAATTTGGAGCTGGAAACTGGAATTTTTTTTAACTTCCCGTTTCTGGCTCTTTGATAAAAATTCCCTTTGTTTTTGTGTGGGGTGAGGGGGTGGGAAAGGGAGATTTATTGGAGTGCTCAAGAGCTTTGAAGGTTTACATCTACTATGAGAAGTTTGACTACAAGACCATTATCCTAGGAGAATCATTCTATCAACGTTGGCCCAATGGAGGAACTAACAGGCTCTGACTTCCCTACAGTTTCTCCAAAGCTGCTAGCAGAGCTCAGCACAGATGTTGAGAAACGGACCCCAATCCCTGAGTATGAACAATGCCCAGGTGAAATGACGTGATAAGGCACTATATCAAATGTAAAGATTATTATTATTGGGTAAAGTCCAGGGAAGGAATAAGGTCTGAGTTCTGGTCGGAACAACCTTCTCATTCATTGTAATGAATGAATGCGATTTACCATTATAGGTACTTGATCTTTCTGAGAGAAGGCTGAATCGATTTGCCTCGTCTGCAATTATACTGCAAAGGATGAGTGAGCAAGCGTTAAAAATATTGGAGGAAAGAAATGAGGAATTGAAGGTTGAATGTGCACCTTTTAGAAATACAGAATCCCTTTGATGAGAAGCTCAATCTAGTGCTAGCAAGAAAACGTCAAAAGCTACATCACACCTTCTGTTCACATTCCGAATTTTGGTCTCAATAGTTGAGTGGTATCATTTTTTTTCTATATACGTAAATTTGTACTTCCTGAAACAAAATGATCTGGTACTTGTCTGAATTATCGGCCTACCATCAAGCACCTCAACACGTTTAATGTAAAGATTGTATGTTTTTTCATTGAACGCAGAAGGCAATTTGCGCGCAGGAATGACCCACAAACAGCCATGAAAGAAATGAACGACCAGTTTTATTTGGAGGATTTTTTGTCAAGATACCGGGAGAAACTCCCTTCTCTGTGTGACTAGTGCCACGTGGGATCATTAACATCCACCTCTATTCTCTGGATCTCTATTCAACATGTCATCCGAAGGACATCTCTCCTGAAGGACAGCACCTCCGACAATGCAACACCAAGCCAGGACAGCATTAGAGTGACAGCCTTGACTGTGAGCTCAGAGTGCTGATATGGAGCTTGAACCCGCGAATGTCAACAGTGCATTTAAGAGGAAGCTCGATCCATACATTAGAGAGAAGGGAATAAAAAGAGAAGCACGGGAGGAGGCTAGAGAGGATTGGGATGGAGAGAGGCTCATGTGTAATGTAAACACCTCCATGAACTAGTAGGCCGAATGGCTTCTTTCATTGCTGTAGCTACTATGTCATTTATCTAAAACAAAGTAAGCTGTAAGCTTTGCAGCTTTAGCAGTATCCCAATATCCAAGATAATATTAATAATCCTAACATTTGGCATAGCAGCGTTCACATCAGAAAGACCTCTCAAAGTGCTTCAAAGGATATACTACACAGTAATAATAATAAATAATAATCCTTGTATTTGATATAGAGACTTATCAAGTCGTTGAGATGTCTAAAAGCGCTTCAGGGGATATACTGTAAAGTGGATTGACTGTTTTTTGTGGGCAAAACACGCAGTCAGTTAGTTCCACAAACAGCCATTGGATTGAGTGACCAATTTTTAAAGTAGTGACAGGATATTTTGTAGGCGAACCAGACACGGGAATTTTCATGTGTAGGTGGCATACTTTTGTGGATCTCTCAGTCTGTTTTGGATACTCATAAGCATGGCAATGGGTTTCCACAGGAGTCAGACACCCAGCTGACAAAAAAATAAATGAGCAAGAAGCCTCACATCTCTGTTGAAATTTCTTTGATTAACAATAACAACTTGAATGTCAATTTGCTATGTCAAATTGCCCCTCGCACAGGATAGCGTTCCAGTGTTTCTGACAGTGGTGGAGCACGATGCGAGCTGGGGGGAGGGGGAGGTGACCATAGGCTCGGTCGAATAGGAAGGTCTTCAGGCGTGACCTGAAAATGGGGAAGGAAGGGGCAAGACGGAGGGATAGAGGAAGACTGTTTGAAATTTCGGAGCGCAATGGCTGAAAGTGCGGCCGCCAATGGTGGAACGGAGGGCGCGAGGGACATTAATTAAATATCTTACTTCATAATTACAGATTGACAGCTATAAACTAATAGTGCGCCCTTTCCTGTAGGGAAAAAGAAGGGAGCAGTGTGCATCCTTTGTTGTTTGAGATGCTCCGTACAACGTTGCCAGTTTGCCTGTGTTGGACAATTTCCTCTCAGATGCTGTGCAGCGAAGTGAAAAACGTGTTGCCTAGCTGTGGTCAGCAGAGCATTGAACCGTACCGATTTGCTTAATGCCAGGGAATTAAGGTTTAGTCAGTCTGTAGATTAGATAATGGCCATTTTTCAGTCCATTAAGAGCACTGTATAAAAAAAAGGGTTTATTTTCACTGGGGTGCGTTAATGTGTTCAGTGTTGCACAGCTGTTTCGAGTGAAATATTGTTATTATGCTGTGAGTTTTCCAAGCGGTTTCCCAATTTGTGGTAAAAGATAATGCTGAGCTGCAACCTATTTCTTACATGTCACAAAACATGTTAAGCCCTCCCTGACGCGTAATGCTGTGTGTGTCATCTCCCAGCGTACTTTGGAAGCTAAGCACATTTTTTAAATGCTTAGCTACAATTGTAAACACTGCTCGACTTGAACGCATTGGTGAAGAGTTGTTACATCTCGGCTCGGCCACGCCAACTCCCTCCTTGTCGGCCTCCCCAACTCTTCCCCCCACAAGCTGCAGATCATTCAGAACTCTGCAGCTTGGGTCCTCTCCCGCACCAGGCTCTGTGACCCCATCACCCCCACCCTCGTCCGACTCCGCTGGCTCCCCATCCCCCAGAGGATGGACTTCAAAATCCTCGTCCTCACTTTCAAAGCCCTCCATGGCCTTGCCCCCTCCTACCTCTGTGACCTGCTAACACCATTATCGACCTGCCTGCTCACTCCGCTCAGCAGGCTCCAGCCTCCTCCACTTTCCCCGCCCGGCCTGACCCATCATCAGCAGTCATGCCTTCAGCCTCTTTCCCCCACCCTTTGGAACTCCTTCTCCTTGGTCCCTTCCTTGCCTCCTTCAAGGCACGTCTCAAGACCCTCCTCTTCGACCCTGCCTTCGGTCACCCTCCTATCCCTACCCTCCCTGCCCTCCGCCCCTCCTGATCCCAACCCCCAGCTTGGGACCAAATCCTTGACTGTCCGGTGCCTTGGGACATCCTCCCGACATGAAAGGTGTTACACCAATGTAATCTGTTGTTATTATTGTTGTTCTAACGTGAATTTTTTCTCTTGTTCCAGATCCCAGAGTTGAGGGTTTTTTACTTCTAGATAATTATCCCCCGACCTTTCTACTCACTCTCATATACCTCTTCGTGGTCTGGGCTGGACCAAAGTACATGAAGAACAAGGCACCTGTGTCTTGCAGGGGAACACTAGTGGTGTATAACATTGGATTAACGCTCCTATCCTTATACATGTTTTATGAGGTGAGAAGTATGTGAAAGTGCACGTCAATTTCACTAAATGAATTTCATCACGGTTTGCTTTTCTCTCTTGTTGTCTGTCCAGTTCCCATAGGAACTGATCCTCATGTTAATGTGCGTTGCATGAATCATTTGGTGTGTGTGGGGGGAGGGGGAGAGAGGGGAGTAATGCATTGCCTTTGCGTGGAAGTGACCCATCCAGGTCAGGAAGGTCTCTAGCTGTGACCCCTGGTCTGTAGTGAGTCAGCTAATCTCAGTCAGAGGCACCAGAGAGGAATGCACTAATTGGCTTTGGTGTCGTCGTTCAGCTCTCCCCCTTCCCCCCGCCACTCCCCCAACCCTCATCCCAAGCAAAAGCAGCCAAGGTTCCCATTCCTAATTGTTGTCCAATTGCAAGCGCTGGGGTGTGGATATTGAGCGAGTTCAGCATCAGGCTTCTACTGTGACGCTGTCTGCTGTGAAATAGCCCAGTGACTGACGTGCGTTGTCTGAGTATGACGCCTGTAAATAAACAATCGCTATCTGGGCAGTATACCCAGAGGCCACTGGTGCCCGTGACCCAACATGAATCACTGCAATTAGAGGAGATAGTGTGAGGAGAAATCATAGAAAAAACATTCTATGGGGACCATTCAACAACAAACACGACTTGCATTTATATAAGAATAATTATAACAATATTATATAGTGCTCTTCACCTGGTTCAACAATGCCAATGTTAACTATTTTTCTAAAAATATATATTGATTTCATCTTCTTGTTCTGTTTCTCTTTCCCAGCTCTCACTCCCCGCCACTCCACACCCACCCCATTATCACTTCATGTTTTTACAGCTCAATGGCTTACCCGGTTCCCTCTTGACAGATTCATATCCTTCGGATGAGATGTTAAACTGAGGAGGCGTCTGCCTGTCTAGGTGGAAGTTAATGGTCCCGAATTTGGAAAAGGGAAGGGAATTTCTCCTTCATGGCCAGAAATCCCCCCAAATAAAAATTAGTCGCTCACTCCGAGGCTGTTTGTGGGACACTGCGATGTGGAAATTGGCTGCCACATTCACCCACAAAGCACGCAGTCACTCCACTTTACAGTGTGTCCCGTGAAGCACGGTGAGACGCGCTCTCGCCATGATAGGCTCTACAGCGATGTAAAATGTGTAAAATAGCAACCAGCAGATGTAAAAGAGAGTTCAGGAGACATTTCTTTACACAGAGGGTGGTGAGAATGTGGAACTCAATACTGCGTTATAATAATAATAATCCTTGCATTTGATACAGCGTTTTTCACGTCTTCGCGACGTCTCAAAGCGCTTCACAGAATAGACTGTGCATTTGTGGGTGAAACGCGGCAGCCAATTGAGCACAACAGCATCCCACAAACAGTCGTGGATCGAAGTGACCAATTTTTTTTTCTTGAGGGATTATTATCAGGCGTGTGGAGTAAGGAAACTTGCCCAAGGTTTCACCCTGGCCAGGAAGTTATGCATGAGAGGGAAGGGAGTAGAGGGGAATTGGAGAGATAGAGGCCAATATGGAGTGTTGAGCACAGACTAGTTGGGCCATATGGTCTCTTTCAATGCTGTACAATCTATACAATTCCATGCAAAAAGAAATGTAGTTGAGGGATTGCCAAAATGTCTAAACCCTGTTTGAACATTTGGCTAGTGATAAGGCAGTGGTATGATTCAGAATAATGTTACCTGGAAACAGTTAAGCCATTTCAACTTGCATCCTAGAGCCAAGCAAACAGATGGAACCTGGTAAGGATTAGTCACGCCAACTTTATCAGGGTACAAACTGTTTGAATAATGTGTTGTTTTGTGTCCCAAGTAAAGGTCCTTATTCATTAATAAATTACCATTTCAGTGCAGACTTGTTTAATTACCGTGTGTTAGGAAGGACCTGCAATGCCATGCTCTTATTTGCACCTGTGGCCTGATTCACTGAAAATCTCCAGTGAACTTTGGTAAATTCTGTGGCGTTTTTTAAGTAAAACAGGACAATGTTCCCAGCAGACCAGTAAACCATATTATACAATAATTTCACATTATACAATTTATATACATTATATAATGACTTAATACAGTCAATTCACTTTACAGTATATTCTGTGAAGCGCTTTAAGACGTCTCGAAGACGAGAAAAGGCGCTATATCAAATGCAAGGATCATTAATGTACTACAATTTACATTTATATTGCAATTTTCACATCGGGAGAATGACTCAAAGCCCTTGAAGTAGTATATTTATACATACATTCGTAGTACGTACACACACACACACACACACACATACATACATACATACATACATACATATACACACACACATGCACACAATTGGCTTCTGCATTTTGCCCACAAAAAACACAGTCCTGGAGTGGAGTCTTGTAGCTCAGTCGTTAGAGCACTCGCCTCGCAAGTGAGAGACCTGGGTTTGATTCCCAGCAGGGTGAAACACTGAGCAAGTTTCCTTAGCCATGAGCCTCTGATAACCTAGCACCAAGTAAGAACCCAGTTGATAGTCGATTGGCGGATCGCTTTTCCGGGGATAATAATTCCTTCAAAAAAAATAATAAAATGATTAAAAAAATCGGTCGCTCGATCCAAGACTGTTTGTGGGACACTGCTGTGCGCAATTGACTGCTGCGTTTCGCCCACAAATTATACAATCAATTCCCTTTACAGTATATTCTATGAAGCGCTTTGAGACGTCTCGAAGATGTGATTAGGTGCTATGTCAAATGCAAGGATTATTATTATATTTGCCTACAAAAATACACACTATACATTACAGCAAATCCTATGAAGCACTTTAAGGCATTCTCTCGCCATGAACTGTGCAATATCAGAGGCAAAGATTATTGTTGGGAGGATCAATCAGGCAAACCGACTTTTAAACTAAGACTGATTGGAAGAATTTTCCACAATTCGGACCAATCTGAAATTTTAAGAATAAATGATCTTGCAGGCCAAGACAGGGTGATTCTGAGGCCTCTGATGAGTGGGTAGGCTCTTAGTGGGCAAATACTAGCTTGAGTAACTGAAATCTTCCTCGCTTCAGCTCTCAGCAAGTTATCCTTGACCTCTGCTCAGTCGCAGCTCCCAGATGTGTTTTTTTTTAACATTGTGGAGAAACTTAGCAGAACTTCCCTGGCGAGGTTAAATGGTGGTGGCGGTGGGGGGAGCAAATTAAAATAATGGGTAAGCATATGCAAAGGAGGGTATCACAGGGTACGGGAATTGGGATTAGGGTGGATGGCTTCTTGGAACGTGGAAATAATGGTCCGAATGGCCTGCTACCAGGTCATACATTTCCATGGCTCTATGGTAAAGGCTACGATAGACCAGCCGGTTTGTGGGCTCCACGAGGAATTTTCGTTTGATAGGCCGAAGAGTCTTTATTCCCCTTGTTATTTAGTCCAACTTACAATAATAAAAAAAAAGCCTTGCATTTGATATAGCGCTTCTCTGGGAAGCTCCCTGCTTGAGGGGTGCTATATAAATGCAAGTTTTTGTCGTTGTGGTTGTTGTTGTTCACATTAGCAGATGTCCTAAAGCACGTCACAGGACATACTGTAATGTAAGTGTAAAGTGTAGTGACTGTATTTTGTTAGGCGAACACAGCAACCGACTAGCAAATTCCCACATATTATACATGTACAAGTTTAATTTCTCTTATAAAATAAACTAACAGCGGCTTACAGAGACTTGTTTTTTTGTTTCCTCAGCTGTTGACAGGGGTTTGGGAAGGAGGCTACAGCATTTTCTGTCAGGATACTCACAGTGCTGGCAAAGCTGATCTGAAGGTAAATTTATAAACATATTTGTGATGGGATCGTCAATGCAGCTCTCGTTCTTAAACACATATCTGGGTGCATCTCGGTCACTTTGGGGTGGTCTCATTAATATGTTCTTCCTTTTTTTTGGAACTACCCATTTTTGTTTACTTACGTAAGAGAATTTAACCGAGGTCCCATCTGCCTGTTCAAGTGGGTATTAAAGAACCCATGACTCTTTTCGCCTGATGTGGTTCATGTGAAAGGAAATCTGATGCATTGCAGATAAATGAATGGATTCTGCACAGTGACCTATTTTGTGATGACACAAAGAACAAACTCTTAAAAACGGCCCCTGTTTCACCACATCAGGTGCCGGCCTGGCTCAGTTGGTAGCATTCTCGCCTCTGAGTCAGAAGTTTGTCGGTTCACGCCTCACATTGGGACTTTGAACTCACAGTAGGCGGACCCTCCAATACAGTGCTGGGGACGTGTTGCATTGTCGGAGAGGCCATTCTTTGACTGAAACGTTAAACCGATGTCCCATCTGCCCATTCTGGTGGATTTTAGAGATTTCATGGTAGTATTTGAAAAAGCGAAAGGAGTATTTTGCTCTGAGACCTGGTGTAGTCCCAATGGGCTGAACGGTTTCCTTCTGTGCCATAAATATCTATAAGCTTCTCCCCGTGCTCCAGGCCAGCAATCCTACAGATAAAATTGGTTGTCTACATTGTGCCTGTATGGGGGACATTCCCACGCACAAAATTGGATGCCACATTTGCCTACAAATACACAGTCGCTACACTTGCAGCAATTCCTATGAGGCTGCAAATATGCTGACATTAGATCAGGTGGATTGGAATACAATTTACAGATTGAAATCTAGCCCAGCAGTTCAAAAGATTTCCTCTTTGATAATATCTGTTTGTGTTTCCACATTGCAAATGCTCAAGAGAGTTGGATCTCCCTAAAGCTTCAAGTACTGTGAAGGGCATTGCTATCTACTGACGTGGCATAAGCCATCGCTGTTATTTATTACTATCATTGAATTATCAAAGGAGTTCTCAATTTGGCAAGGTAATTGCATGTCAGAAGTTCTAAAAGACATAAATCTTTAACGTTCAGCTACAGCCATCTCAGCAAAGAGAGCATTGTAAATTTTAACCTTTGCGTTTTATTTGCTTTTTACACGGCTAAACTGTCATTTGAAAGTGGAAGCACAGTTCTGTCCTTGACTTTAAATATTCCCAAATTGAATTTCCAAAGTGGAGTCCCATAGTGTAGGGTTAGCTGGCCCGCCTCGCAAGCAAGAGGACCCAGGTTCAATTCCCGGGTAAGGCAAAACCTTAAGCAAGTTTCCTTAATCCACACACCCCTGTTTACCTACCAGTAAGTAGAAACCAGGTTGTTAGTTGATCAGCGGAAGGCTTTCAGGGGGTAGTAATCCCCCCCAAAATAATAATTTGGTCAATCTATCCACGACTGTTTGTAAGACACTGCCATGTGCAATTGGCTGCCGCGTTTCGCTCACAAAATACACAGTCAATTCACTTTGCAGTATATTCTGTGAAGCGCTTTGAAACGTCTCAATGACGTTTGGCTCTGGAACTCTATCCCCCAGTGCCTTCGCCTTGCTTCCTCCCTCTCCTCCTTCAAGGCCGGTCTCAAAACCTTTCTCTTTGACCGAGCCTTCAGCTCCCCTCTCTTCCCCCTCCTCGCTCCCTCCCTTCCCTCCCCTCACCCTGACCATTTCCCCCCTCCTCGCTCCCTCCCTTCCCTCCCCTCACCCTGACCATTTCCCCCCTGCTCGGGTCATGACCCAACTGTGCAGCGCCTTGGGACGCCCTCCTGACGTGAAAGGCGCTTTATAAATGGAATCTTGTTGTTGCTGTTGTTGATAAGGCATTATATCAAATGCAAAGATTATTATTATTATTAATTCCCCGTTGGTTGCATTGACTGCCTGAAAGAGTGGTGGAAGCAGATTAAACAGTAGCTTTCAAAAGGGTATTGGATAGGTATTTGAAAAGGAAACATTTGAAGGGCTGTGGGATAAGAGCGGGGGAGTGAGACTAGGTGGATAGCTCTTTCAAAGAGCCAGCACAGGCACGATGGGCCAAATGGCCTCCTTCTGTGCTGTAAGATTCTTTGATTCTATGATTAACTGCAGTTTTCTCTTGTTATTGAGGGCTGCAAATTGAGTAGGAAAATTGCAAAAGATATTTTTGCTTTAGACACTGTACATGTTTACCGGGACGTACCCAGTAGATTTGACTCTCCGAAAGAAGCAATAAACATTGGTGCCTTAATTGCAATATTTCTTAAGAGGATTCCATAATGAAACAATCCTATTAGAATTCCCGTCAGCCCGCAGGAACTGCGCTCTAGAAATGGATTGCTTCAGAGTTGAATTCCTGGAGGATAGCATGAGTTTCCAGAATGGGTCCCTCATAATAATCTAATAATTTATCATTGTTAACCATTATAATTCAATTATCATTGCATTTGACGCAGTGCCTCACATGTCTAAACGTCTCTGAGTGCGGTGTGATGTGTCTGTGGATTAGTGGGTGAATGCGGCTGCCAATTTGCACAAAGAACTGTCCCACAAACAGCCGAAAAATAAATGGCCAAATTTTTAATTTGGGGGATTGATGACCAGCGCAACAGAAAAATTCCTTTCTCTTCTCAGATATTGCTTTCTTTAATGTGCCATGACATTACCTTTATATTTGATACAGCACCTATAAAGTTGAAATAGTCTCAACACCCAAATAGTTGAAAGTGCCTACATGGAATTTTCTGTTATATGTAACGATTGTGCATTTGTAGGCAAATTTGCATTCTCACAACTAGTGCATGAAGTGAATGACCAATTTTCTGTATAACATCCACCTGAACAGGCAATGGAACTTCGGTTCATCCGAAGAGCAGCACCTCTAACAATGCAGTGCACCCCAACACTGCAATGGAGTATCAGTCTAGACTTTGAGCTCAAAGCCCCATCGGGCTCGAACCCAACACTATCTGATCCAGGGGTGATAGTGCTACCATTGAGCCAACCTAACATTTACAGTGCTCAGATTTCCTATTGATGAATACCACAAATTAGACCATGTGTAAGATCTGGTAATTTTGGGATGTGTTGGGTTATATGTTTGCAATGCAATTATTACATAATTATTCAATTATAAATAACGTCATACACCAATCTTCTTGTGTTGTGAAATAGGGTTTTTATTACTGTAAAATTCCAGTGCATAAGGTGACCGTGCCTTCAGCTCCCCTCTCAACTTTCTACCCCCTCCTCGCCCCCTCCCTTCCCTCCCCTCACCTTAACCATTTCCCCCCTGCTCGGGTCCTGACCCAACTGTCCAGCGCCTTGGGACGTCCTCCCGACGTGAAAGGCGCTCTATAAATGGAATCTTGTTGTTGTTGTTGTTGTTGTGTGTCGTTATCACTCTATTTCTATCAAAGTGATAGCGGAATGCACTGAGCACCAGAACAGTAGTGCAGTCCAGATTTTGTAGGAAACATTTGCACAGAATTGCAGCCTGGTGTGATATTGTTTCAATGGCACAGCTTTAAACCCCCTGCTATGTTAAACTGCATTGTTGCTGGGAACATTTATGAGGAGAACTTCCTACCATTTGCAACTGATAAATAGAGCGATCATTTGTTCTATTAAAAAAACACGGTCCCTCTATAGTAAAACACTCAAATATTCTCCCTTCCCCACCCCGCATCGCTTAAAGCATGCCCTCCGTTTGTAACTTGAACTTGTCCTCTAGCATTTCGGCTCTGCTGTCCAAAGCTTGAACTTATTAAAGGGTTTGCTTGTGGTCAGGTTGTTGATATCACGATCACCAGCAGTGCTGGTTACAGTGACCCATCCTTCAAAATGGCACAAAACAGAACGCAGAGTTAGTGTTTTTGGACTTCCGCCAGAAGCCTCGTTCGATAAACAAAATTTCCCGAGTGACACAGAAAGAGTAATGAAACTGTGGGCCTAGAGTGATTCACACCCTGCTTCATCCATTTATTTATTTTTAAGAACACAAATGAATTGATGCACATTGGACATTGCCTGTGCTGGTTAAGCGACTGGTGTTTTAAACAGTGATAAACTACATCTGTGTATTATTTCCTCTTTTTCACAGATTGTCCGTGTCCTATGGTGGTACTACTTCTCTAAAGTCATAGAGTTCATGGACACTTTCTTCTTCATTTTACGAAAGAACTACCATCAGATCACTATTCTGCATGTCTATCATCACGCCACCATGTTCAACATCTGGTGGTTTGTTATGAACTGGGTGCCCTGTGGTCACTGTAAGAGAGATAACAGTCTTTTCCTTTTCCTAGGAGATCTTTTTCGGTTTGGTTTACTTTATCAGAAAGGGCAGCTAAGCCTAAACCACAAACTGTTTGGAACTGATTTGATCCGCTCCTGTTATCAGCGCACTGTTTTTCTGGAAGCTTTCCTATTGTGTGCACCCATTTGTTTCAGTCCTACATTATGGAGATGTACTTGTTTACATCCAGGATTCTTGTTTGAGTCCTTGATCTTAATGCAGCCAGGAACCTATTTAGAGCCTATCGTGTGAATAATAATAATAATAATCCTTGCATTTGATCTGACGCTTTTCACATCTTCTCGATGTCTCAAAGCGCTTCACAGAATAGACTGGAAAGTGAATTGACCATATATTTGTGGGCCAAATCTCTATTCACAGGTAGCATCTTGACTCAATTGGCCTGGCTCAGTTGGTGACACTAATGCCTCTGAGTCAGAAGCTTTGGGTTCAAGTCCCACGTCAATACTTTGAACTCGTATAGTCCAGGCTGACACTCCAGTACATCGCTGGGGATGTATTGCATTGTCTGAGGTGCCGTCCTTCGGTTGAGATGTTAAACCAAAGTCCCTTCTGCCTGTTCAGGCGGACATTCAAGATCCCATGGTACTATTCAAAAAGAGAAGGGAGTTTCCCCCAGTGTCCTGGCCAACAATCCCCCAAATAAAATTGGTTAGTGCCCAACCTCCCAAACTATCTAGGATTAAGTGATCAGGTTACAACCTTGTGGGAAGAGAATGTGGATTCCATGCCAGACAAATGGAAGCCACGCGCAAATGTGAGACTTTCAGTAATTTGGTTTGGAGACTCTCAAACAGAAAAACTCTTCCTTTTTTTTGTGTGGCAATGAATTTATGCTTTTATGAATTCATATTTATTTCATTTCAATGTACGGCCTCCATTTGCCGATTCACTGGCCAGCGGAAATAATTTCTCTCGATTTACCTCATTTAAAACCTTTCATAATTTTATTTTTATTATTATTATTATTATCCCAAACCCTTCATAATTTAGAAAACTTGTCGAGTGTCCCTCAGTTTATTATTTATGTCCGTGTTAAAGTATACATTGCTGTGAGCAAATTTGCCCACAAATACGCCTACAATTTGAGACCTGTGGAATTTTATGTCTCCCCACCTCACCTGTTCTGTACAAAAATTCCAGCTTAAAGCCGCCCTCTTCGACTGCGCCTATGATCACCCATCCCCTCCTCCCTTGCTCAGTGCCCACCCATTGTATAGCACCCCAAGACTTTATCCTATGTGAAGGGCGTTATATAAATGCACGTGTTGTTGTTGAGACATATCAATGATATGATTAGACTCCATGTCAAATGCAAGGATTATTTATCTATCTATTATAATTATTAGTAATAATAAATGCAGCGTATTCCTCTTTGAAGTCAGCAACAACTGTGCCTTTCCGGTCAGCTGCATAAACATGGGGGAAAGAATCAATTTTAAAAAATGAGCGGAGACAAAAAAGTTCCAACAGTGAGATATTTTGGGTTCAGTTGGCTTTTGTGGTTGCTCCATTTCTTGACAACAACCTTGACACTTGTGTCAGTTTCTCAAATGGAAATGTAACCAGCCTGAGGAGCAAACTTTCTCACGCTCATCGAGTCCAGACCGAAATCTCAAAATTTAACATTAGGCGAAATCTTGGAAAATTCTCAAAGTCGTTCTTAATTTAGAAACCGCTTCCCGGGGCTCTTTTCCGTGAGCTTCGGCAAACGTTCGGCGGCTTCCGAACTTAACTCTTGTTTTCCAAAATTCTGCACGTTCTTCAATTTTAAAGGCAATCGATGGTCTTAAGGCTAAGAGCGCGAGGAATTTCAAGCCTCAAACATCTGTCACACACAAGGCTCAATAAGTTAAATAATTTGCAGAACATTATTGCTGGTTGAGAAACTTTTTTTTCCTGTTTTTTCATGAATTAATAAAGGTTTTTTTAAAAAGAAACAAGTTAGCCTTAAAATAATAGTCTGCCAGGATTTTTGCATGCATTTCAGGGGTTTTATGTAACCTAAACAGCTCCCCTTCTCCCCATCCCTCCCCATGTATCAGTAATGTCCTATATATATTCCATGCTGATCAATATTTGGTCCAATTCTGACTCATTTGAGTTCACAATGACCATTCACTTCATGGCTTTTTTGGCTGCCGCATTCGACCACAAATAACACTCACTCCACTTTACAGTGCATCCTGTGAAATGCTTTGAGATGTCTCCTGAAGTGAACGGCGTTGTAATCAAATTCAGCTATTATTATTATTATTTATTTAGATGTGCACGTCCCTTTAAAACCCAATAGCACTGGCATCTTTGCAGACAGACGTAATGTGCTGCATGTATATTAAATAATTCTGGCCCTCCAGTCATTGTAGGATGCAGATGGAGAGAGAAACGGTTAAACAGTTCTCCAATTCCCCCTCGCTTTTAAAGCCATTTGTTACCGGTGAAAGGTTTATACATTATCCTAATGGGAGGGGGATTTGGAAGGTGATTAACCAGATTCTTGACAATCTGTTGTGTATATATCTCATATTTACATCTCTACTGAATGGTGTGCACTTGTAGTCTCTGTCAATTCAGTGGATCCAGGCAGTGTTAGATACAGGATATGATCATGAAAAAGTAAACCCAGATTGAAAAGGCAAACCCAGATCAATACTTTAGGATGTATCAAGACAGTAGGGCAATTTTGGGACAGATACCAGGAAATTTTATTTACACAGAAGCTAATCAGTGACTGGAACAGGTTGCCAGGAAGGTGGTAGAGACCAGGACTCTAGACTCATTTAAAAAGCAGCTTGATGTAGTGATTGGGGGATGAGGGTTGGTATTCTGGAGGAATGATATTGAATGGAAGAAAGGCCTTCTTCATCCAGACTGAGCTTGTGATCCTGTGACTACTCCTGGCAGCTTGGGAAGGAAGGATCTCTGATCTTTAAAAGAGAAAAGCTGGACCCAAATTTACATCCCTAGCAAACTTCATGGTGGTTTCTCATCACTACATGTTAGGTACTCAGTTTAATAATCCATCCATAGAATGAATGTGTGGCACTCAGTAGCACCATCTGTCCCACTTAGGAAGCCATTCAGAAGGAAATCTATTGAAACTATTCAACATCCTAGCGATGGAGATGTGGCTTTTTATTTTTTGGTCAGCCGGGTGTCTGACACATGCGCAAACCCATCACCATCCAAGCCTGTCTGGCAAGTTCCACATATATATGCCACCTACACATGGAGAGTGGACTCAATTCTGACATGCCATTACCAAGCCCATCACTTTGGAGACAGCTCAGCTCCAAGGAAACTGCTTGCCTCTAAGGAGGATGGTGTTATACTGTTTTATATTGTATAACGACCCAATGTAACACAGGAAATGGTGCTTAGAATCTAGTAAAAGAATACATTGATGTTTTTTATCACATGTATTTTGCAATGGGAGTCACCAATAATGTACAATAATTGTCTCTTTCCACGTTAAGTCTCAGTAGGTCGTGTGCTGCGTATAGAGCCTGTGCCCTTGCACATTAGTGAGCCTCGATAACAAACACGAAGAGAGTGACTGCTCACATGCTAATATGCACACATTGGATCCATTCATAAGAAGGGTCGTGTCCCCATGTGGTTTGTTTTTCAAGTCCATTGCTTTCAGTTGTTGTGTTTTCCAGATATTAGCAGTGATGTAAGTTCTCGCCCCGTGCCTCCGCTGTGCTGAATTGCCCCCCTGTGGTTTATTTTGCAGCTTTCTTCGGGGCCACTCTTAACAGTTTCATTCACGTCCTGATGTATTCCTACTATGGCCTTTCCGCTATCCCAGCAATGCGTCCGTATCTTTGGTGGAAGAAATACATCACTCAAGGGCAGTTGGTGAGTGTGGCTGAAAATCATTGAACCAGAGACATTTACAGCATCGAAGAAGGTCCATTTGGCCCATCGTGTCTGTGCTGGCTCTTTTAAGACTTTTGTGGGGTCCTTGGCATATTAGTTAGAGCGCTCGCCTCACAAGAGGGAGAACCCAGGTTTGATTCCTGGGCAGGGCGAAACCTTAGGCAAGTTTCCTTACTCCACACGTTACTGTTTACCTAACAGTAAGTAGGAACCTGGTTGATAGTCGATTGGCAGATCACTTTCTGGGAGTAATAAACCTTTTAAAAAATGTTTTTAAAAATTGTTCACTCAATATATAACTGGTTGTGGGTCACTGCTATACTCGTTTTACCCACAAACTATATAGTTAATGCACTTTGCAGTATATTCTAAGGTGCTATATCAAATGCAAGGATTATTACTATTAAAAAGAGCAATCCTTTCAATCCTATTTTACCTTCCCTTTCCCCACATCCCTGTAGTTGACTCCTTTTTCGGTATTTACTAGTTCCCTTTTGAAAGCTAATATGGATTCTGCCTCAACCATTGCTCCCGGGCAGGGCATTCCATATCCTAACCACTCTGAACGTGAAATAAATCCTCCTAACCTTCCCATTTGCTCGTTTGCTAACTATCTTAAATTGATGCCCTCGCGTCTTACTTCAAAGCTTTGTAATTCCACGAGAGTGATAGATTGAAACCCTGATAAGTGAAAACTCGTCTGTATTGTGATCGAGTTTCATAGAGTGAAAAACTGGAGACGTTTTTAACCAAAAAAAGTAGGTAATTTAATTCTATGTCAAAATGAGAACCTGAGACCTTAAATTCGTGTTTTCCACATATTAGCAGTGAAGGCAGTTGTCACCCCATGCCTACACTGTGCTGCAGACAATCCGTGGTTTATTTTGCAGGTTTAGACTTAGATTTAGAGACACTATTTGAAAAGAGAAGGGAGTTTCTCCTAGTTCTCCTGAATTAGCCTCATGGCTGTGCGTAAATTGGTTGCCATGTTACTCTACCTTTCACCCACAAAACAAACACACTCCAGGTTATAGTGTATCCTGTGAAGTGCATTGGGAGGGTCCTCCTGATGTGAAATGATTATTTACCAGACGCAGGGATTATTTATTAATACGTTTTGTAAGGTTTATATATTTATAGTTTGCCAGCAAGAAAACAGTCACTACACTGGTTAATAATTCCTGCAAAATTCTCTGAGAGGTTTCGACATGTAAAGTGGAATCAGAATACAGGTTCTTACCGCCCACAAAAATATAAGTCAATTCACTTTACAGTATATTCTGTGAAGCGCTTTGAGACTTCTCGAAAATGTAATAAGTCGCTATGTGAAATCCAAGGATTGTTATTACTATTATTATTACCTTTGCTTCACTGGAATTGGCAATTGTTTCCCAGTTCTTAAACTTGTGTGGTATTAAAATCTTAAATTGTGTCCGAACTTTCAGCTCCAGTTTGTGATGACGATAATCCAGACCAGCTTTGGTGTTGTCTGGCCATGTGGATTTCCCAGTGGTTGGCTGTACTTCCAGATCGGCTACATGATCTCCCTGATTGTCCTGTTCACTAACTTCTACATTCAGGTGAGACAGCTAGAGGCCAGCAGTTCGTATTGCTGTGACACTCCATCTTCACTGTCACTTGCCATTGGTAGCCCACGTTAAGAAATGTCCGTGGAAGTATATTTTCGGGTGTTTCTTTAGATCGCCCACAAAATATACGGTCAATCCACTTTACAGAATATCCTGCGAAGCGCTTTGAGACGCCTGAACCACATGATAAAGCGCGATGTTAAAAGCAGGATTATAATAATTATACCTGTATTTAGTGTCAGACTGGCTCAGTTGTCATTCAGAAGGTTGTGGGTTCCTGGAGTCTCTCTGTCTTGCCCCCTCCCTGCCCGCCTGCCTTCTAAACCTGCCTTAAGACCTACCTTTTCTACTGTGCTTTTGGCGTTTCTTCTCCCACCCCCCACCACCCCACCCCACCCCCGAGTGCTCCCAGGACCTTTCCCCAGCTCGGGCTCTCAGTTACTTGCGTGAAACTGCTTTGAGACGTCCTCCCGGCGTGGAAGGCGCTACAACAATGTTAAATATTATTGTATAATTTCAGACCTACCAGAAAAAGAGTGCTTCCAGAACGAAAGACTGCCTAAACGGCTCTGCAAACGGACACACAAATGGCTTCTCTGCTCAAACCGACCACTACTCAGCGAAGAAAACCCACTAAGATCTTTCCCCCCCAACCCCCCACCCCCGTGCTAGAACTGTTGTTTTGTCGACACACTTAATTTTCAAAAGTTACCAACGTGTTAACGGCACCCGGCCCTGCATTATATTCTAGCCATGGAGGGTAAGACTTTGGAGGTGAATATTGGTCGCGACAAGTAAATGAAGAGAAAAGTTTAGAAAAATAATTTTATTCCAAAACGTACCTTGAAATCTTAGGCAAGTAGACGAAAATCATATTGACCTGTAGTTTTACAAAACACAGTTAGATTGTAACCTGACCTAGAGGTAATGGATCTCAGTGTGAATCAGCTAAAATGTGGTCAGTCGTTAGTTTACAACACTGTTGTTGCCTTACTGCTTATTTTTGTGCTGTCTTGTGTTCACTTTAGTCTCAAAGCATATTTATATACGTCTAAACTGAAATTGAATTTGGCTTAAGACTGCAGTGCTGCAGAATTGTTGTGTTTCAATGTAATGGGTCTGAAGAATGCCACTGCTCTATCTCGATAAATATCCATCGTTTGGGTAGGGATGTGATTGTTTTTTTGGGGGTGGGGGGGAGAGAAGGGAAAGACACGATTGTGTTGCAATGCAAAAGCAGCCCGATCGATAGACAACTGTTTCACAAGGTGCAACAGCAATAAACACCAACGAATTGCATTTATAACAGCGCCTTTCATGTTGGGAGGACGTCCCAAGGCGCTGGACAATGAGGGCTTTGCACCTGAGCTGAGGGTTGGGATCAGAGACGGGTGAAGGGAGGGCAAGGAGGATAGGAGGATGGAGGAGGGAAGATGACCAAAGGCACGGTCGAAAGGAAGGTCTTTGAAAAGGGTGCTGTTTGATTCCTGTTGAATACAGGTAAGTAACTATGAGAACACACCATTTATCTTGTCCCTCCCATAGACTCTAAGTGGGAGGGACATAAGGTCGCAAGAGAGGTTTGTATTCTCATCCTTACAGAATACCCACCCCCACTTGTCCTCCAACACAGCACCAAGTTACTACTTTAAATGAGTCCCAATTCACTAGCCTCTGTCTCCCTGATAACTCAGGGAGTGGTGGTTCCCATGAACTTTGCTCTGTCGTGATTCAGTCCAGTGAATGAGGTAGTGGGGAAAGGCACAGGGTAAGGTGTGGTGGGGGGCCGGGGGGGCGCGACAGAGTGGATGGTGGACTTGTGTGTGGTGGGGCAAAGTGAGAGGAACGTGTTAAGAAAGGCTAGCAGCTACAGTTCTTATTTAAAGGTGAAAGGTCGGCGTGACCATTTGGTATTTATTGGGATAAAGTGATGGAGTTTTGAGGTAGTCATTCTTCAATTACTTTCCGAACTACACAGAGCGTGACAGTGATGCAGCACGGTAGCTTAAATGATGCGTGCAGTGCAGTGCAGTGCAGTACACGAATGCCTTAAAATTAAACTGCAGGGTTCTCAGCCCACCCGCCCCCCAACCCCCCCGCCCGATTCCTCCTTATAGTTAACCGAAGTTATCGCTTTACTGTGTGTGTAAACAAAGTCCATGCAGTTTCCAACATCCATTAATCAGCCTCGTGGTTGAGGATGACCCTCAGTTATCGGTTGCATATTTGATCAGAGGGTTTGCTCATGACTAATAATTTGCCAGCGTCTTAAGCATTTCCTCGCCAATTGATGTGACGGAGGTGTAACGGAACAGTCGAAGCAGCTTTACCGTTTTTAATCGCTGATTAGGCGTCGTGCCTAACAGAAAGCGGAAAAAAAATTCCTAGCACCTGTCTTGTGCGTATTTTCTCGTCAGGAATTTTTAAGTAATGCTTCCCCCTTCATCATCAAGAACACTAACCAGACCCATATCCATCCCAGTACCCGCCCCTCCACCCCCATACACATACACACACACACCTCCCTGCACACACACACATACACCTTGCTGCACACCCACCCACACACACACAAACCCCCCCTCCACAAACACAAACACACCCCACCGTGCATTCATGCTATTGATCGCAGGGTCTCCACTTGTGAAGAATTGTTACTCACCTCCGGATGTAAACGCTTTATTAGGTTCAAGTATCCTGAAGCACTTGACACAATGGGCTTAATTCTGAAATGCTCAGACCAACGCGGCAACTAACTAATTTATGCCACCAACACCCCAACATCTACAAACAGATGAAATTGGACGAGGGAGGAAAATTGGCTAGGACATAGGAGAGCATTCACCGCTCTTCTTTGAAATACTCCAACACCTCCCAATCTCCCCCCTTATACACACACACACACACCCGGGAGCTTTAATGTTTAACGTTCAGCCAAAGTGCAAGAACAGGCAGACAGAACCTTGAGTTTTGTCATCTCGTATGAATATCTCAGTCCTGTTGCCAAGAACAACAGAGGTGCAGTGTCGAATAAAGGCACCTGTTATTGTCCATTTCCATTCCCCCACCCCTCTCTCTGCCATAGAAACTCGCAGCTAAGAAAATCTCAGCACAAATCTCGTCCAAAACTAATATTACACTAATAATACAATAATAATAATCCTTGCACTTGATATATTATCACGTCTTTGAGACATCTCAAAGCGCTTCACAGAATATACTATAAAGTGAATTGACTGTATATTTTGACTGTAGAATTAAATCATCTGCTGACCCTTTAGCTAGTTTTATGTTTATTAATAGCTCCTGGCTGATTTGATTTGAGAGATTTAATTTTTTTTTAAAGATCTCTTGGCACATTAAGCGTTTTAATAAAAAGTTAAGTTTGTACAAAACCGCATCAACATTTTTGCAACCTGGTTTTTATTTCTTATTCATTTGGCCAAAGTTTTAAGTCAAATAAAATAAATTTGGAAAATCCTCACCATCACCAAAGTAGTCATGTTTCCAGTTTAAAGTCATAATCCTTACATTTGATGTAGCGCCTTTCACGTCAGGAGGATGTCTGTTTCAAAGCGCTTTGCAAGATGTAAAGTGTAGTGACTGTGTATTTTGTAGGCAAACAAGAAAGCCAGTTTGCGCACAGCAATGTCCTACAAACAACCTATCCCCTTTAAGGAAGGATACGGAGACGTATTGTACAGTACAATCCGTGCTCTCGCTTGCTAGAACACTTTTAATTGACCTTTGAAACTGGAGAATAGCCAGTGAATATTTTCCAGCCTCTGCCTAGAGAATCTGAGGTCGGACCAAAATGTTTGAATTATAGAACTCTCATAGCTAGAGAGAGGTCCAGAGACTTCTCCAGATTTCTCATGGATTTAGCCTCGAGGCCCGTTTCCTTAAAGTTTTAAGATCCGGGAAGAACTGTGGAAAAATTCGAAAAAATTCCATCTTGATTTGAAGTTCATTTCCAAATCAGCTCCCAAATTGAATTCAATAATGTGACAAATTTCTGCTCCTTTGGAAAGTGTAAGACAACGATCCCGAAGCTAAGGCCATGGGAAATCTTGCGGCCTGAGGACTGACTGGTGAAAGTGTCCACTGGCTCTCCTACTACGCCTGAGTTTGTGGTTGTGTTTAGGTGTTAGTAGGTACCAGCACCTGGGAACAGAATGCTGACTGTAAATGAATGATTAAAACACAGTGCAAAGCTCGTAACATTGAATGTTAAGAGAACAAAGTACCTCTGGGGAGAAAGAGACGCAACCAGAATCTAGATTTACTCTTATAATCCTACAATTTTGGACCGTTCAGAATTTGTCGAATTGAGTTTAACTTTGAACTTTTCAAAAGATACCTGTCTTCCAAACGAAAGACTGTGTTAAGAACTGAGCAAATCCCGGACATAAACTTTGAAATGCTACATTTATTGGGTAAATCTAAATCCAGGTGAAATCTCCCTCTCCCCATCACCTCCTTTGAGCTAAGCTGAACTTTTTTTGGGGGGGCAGAGATTTACAGCTCGTATAGTCGGTGCTGTTACTTTATTTTTAGCCAACGGTCAACGTGATCGGGTTTGTGTTGGACACCTTTTAAGATATCTGGAGGGTGTTTTGCTAGGAAGGAAAATGGCTTGATTGTGGAGGTTGAATCTCTTGTTGCATATTTAACTCTCCAGCACTGTGGAAACTCAGCCAAGCTGTTCTGATTGTCCTGATTAAGTGTGACATAATGTATCCTCGTCTTATCCAGGCACTGAATTTATTTTCAGTTAATGCTGCTCTACGATGTCGAATTGTGTTTTTTTTTGTTTGTTTTAACTTGAACTGTGAGCGTGCTGGTTTATCCTGTGTCTGAGTAACTTGTGCATTCAGCAGCTGTAACATCTGCAGGTGGACTCTACAATTACAGAATTAAAATCTTTACTAAACTGAGACGGCTGCCTCTGTTACCGGAGTTACTACATTGCTTGCACTTCCATGTACAGGGTATCCAGAACTCTGCAGCCCATGTCCTCTCCCGCACCAGACTCCTTGATCCCATCACCCCCATCCACTGGCTTCCCATCACACAGAGGATACAGTTCAAGATCCTGGTCCTCACCTTCAAAGCCCTTCATGGCCTTGCTCCCCCCTACCTCTGTGACCTCTTAACCCACTACTACCCTGCCCGCTTCCTCTGCTCAGCGGGCTCCGGCTTGCTTCATGTCCCCCGCCTCGCCCGCCCCACCATTAATGGGTGGGCCGTCCGCCTCTCTGTCCCCACCCTCTGGAACTCCATCCCACGCTCTGCACTGTGCTCAGGATAACAGGAGAAACCTACAAAAGCTTCAACATCCACCTGAAGAACAGCCAAACATGGGAACAGGAGTAGGCCATTCAACCCTTCGAGCCTGTTCCGCCATTCTATTAGATCATGGCTGATCTGCACCTCAACTCCTATTAGCCGCCTTTGCCCCATATCCCTTGATACCCTGACCTAACAAATATCTATCCACCTCAGTCTTGAAAACTTCAATTGATCCAGAATCCACAGCCTTTGGGGATAGAGAGTTCCAGATTTCCACAACCCTCAGTGTGAAAAAGTGCTTCCTGATATCACTCCTGAATGACCTAGCTCTAATTTTAAGATGATTCCCTCTTGTTCTGGATTCCCCCCCAAATGAGCAATCTCAGTGTAACATCTCCAAGGGCTCCTTTATCCGCACCTCCAAAAATGCTGCAGTTCCCCATTCAACCTCTGTCCAGAGTGTTACTGACTAAACCAAACTGATTCCGAGAGCAGAGACCAAGACTTGACCTGGCTTCTCATTAGTTACACCTCTGCAGACATAATTATATCTTACTCAACCTGTGACTTACAACACAACAATGTGGCAGAATCATTCCATGGCAGAGCTAGGCTTGTATTTTCTTTGGTGAGCAATTGAGCAATCAGGTTGACTTGTACATCTTAAGAGACAAGAGGGTTCATCCTGTCAGACATCAAGACCTCAATCCCTCCATGTTAGCCTCCTCTTTCCCCTCTTCAGATCACACCTGAAGACCTTCCTCTTAAGACTGTGCCAACAGTCACTTCACTTCTCCCCCCAGCTCGGTGTCAGGCTCCACCACTGTTAAGTGCTCTGAGATGTTGCCCACTGTGATAGCCGCTATATAAATGCAAGTTGTCGCTGTTAAAATTGGATTCCACATTCGCCTACAAAATAAACAGTCACCACACTTTACAGTAAATCATGTAAGGAACTTTCAGACGTGCTCCCAATGAGAAAGTCATAATATCAAATGGTAGGAATACAATTATATTGGAATCCTGCGATCACAGTGAAAAGAATCAGCGAAGTCCTTGAAGCAAGAAAATATTTTCTTTAAGCTGCGGTGAGGAAGGGAACATTCAACAAAGAACCTGTGGCCACAAACATTGCCGGGAAAGCAAAATACATTGGATATTCAAACGTTTTGAAATGGGATCATGCAAAGCAGCTTAAAATGTTATTGGTCTACAGTGCCCCCTGCTGGTCAAACTCTGTACATCCAGGACACAAAGTGAAACCAATTGGTTCCTCAAATCAATGGTTCTGCTTTCTCTCGCTCTGTGCCCTCAAAATTCGTCTCTTTAGCTGCACATTCGGCCACCTTCTCCTCTTCTATTTTGCGCTCTATCTATAGAATCAAATCTTTACAGCGACCACATCACTCCCACCCTCGCTCTCCTCCACTGGCTCCCCATCCCCCAGAGGATCGAATTCAAGATCCTCATCCTCACCTACAAGGCCATTCACGGCCTTGCTCCCTCCTACCTCTCCGACCTACTATCCCCTACCTACCTGCCCGTACCCTCCGTTCCTCTGGCTCCGGTCTGCTCCACACCCCCCGCCCCAACCGCCCTACAATCGGTGGTCGGGCCTTCAGCCTCTCAGCCCCGAGGCTCTGGAACTCTATCCCCCAGTGCCTTCGCCGCTTCCTCCCTTTCCTCCTTCAAGATCGGTCTCAAGACCTTTCTCTTTGACCGTGTCTTCAGCTCCCCTCTCGACTGTCTACCCCCTCCTCTCTTCCCTCCCCTCACCCTGACCATTTCCCCCCTGCTCGGGTCCTGACCCAACTGTCCAGTGACTTGGGACGTCCTCCCGACGTGAAAGGCGCTCTACAAATGAAATCTTGTTGTTGTGGTTGTAGAAGCACTTTGAGACGTTCTTAACACTGTTTCGCTACCCACATAAAGGGCGCTATAGAAATGCAAGTTGTCATGTCAAAATGCCTCAAACTACTTCACAAGATCGACTGTGTATTTGTAGGCGAAGGTAGCAGCCAATTTACACACAGCGATGTCCCACAAACAGGCGTGAAATGAGTGATCAATTATATAATAAGAATAATAATCCTTGCATTTTTGATATAGAGCCTTATCACGACTTTGAGACGTCTCAAAGCGCTTCACAGAATACAGTGTGAAGTGGATTGACTGTGTATTTTGTGGGCGAAACTGGGTGATTGTTGAGCGGGACACCAAGAGAAACTCCCTTCTCTTTTCGAATCTTACAGAACCATACAATTTATAGTTCACGATTCTTGCCCCTCTCTGCCTTTGTGACTTCCTTCAACCCTACCTGCCTGGCAATTCTCTTCACTCAGTGAGCACTCTTTGACAGAGCTTTTGGTTATCTTTCTCTAAGAGTTTGGGTGCAGAGGAACTGTTACCCCAACCCCCCCCCCGTTACAAAACGTGATATGAGACTAAGGAGGAGCTGAAACAAACTGTCAGAGATACATTGCGTCTCCTCAATCCATCTACGTTATGTAAGATATCGCACCGAACATGGCGATGGATCATTATCTGAATAATACAAATACAATTATCTTCGTTCTTCCACATGTTTCAGTTGTTGATCAGTGCACTGTAGAAAAACTACATGGGGGTAACAGGACTTTGCGGACACCCTGCTCATTGAGATACTGCTGCGAGTTAAACCAGCTAAATCCTTACAGTTACCATCACAAACAGTTCCGAGCTTCCCTGCCAGGACCATCCTATCCATTAGGAGTTTGGCTTGCAAGGTTAACAACAACAACAATAACTTGCATTTATATAGCGCTTTTCACACGGGTTAATGTCTCGGAGATCCGTGCAGTGGTTGGGATTGGACGCTGGGCAAGGGAGAAGGGGAGGTGACCGTGGGCACAGTCAAAGCGGTTGGTTTGATGGTGCGATTTATGGATAAAGAGGGGACGAGATGGAAGGATTAAGGCAGGGAGTTCCAGAGGTTATGGGCTTAGGGGCTGAAGGCACGGCCACTGATGGTTGGGGTTGGGGAGGGGTTAGAGCTTGTGTTAGTTGTGCACAGGGGTGGGCAGAGGAGTGTGTGCCAGCAGGTCAGAGAGCGGTGCTAATAACAGAGAGGTGTTAGTAACAGAGAGGTGTTTGGGGAGGGAGTGAAGGAATTTATATGTGAGGATCTTGACATTGATTCTTTGAGACAGAGGGAGCCAGTGGAGCCTGGCGAGGACCAGGGAGGGTGATGGGTGTGGAATAATAGGAGCTAAGTGGGAGGATATCCTGCCCCTCTGAGTCCTGCTGACCAGTGAGGCTGGCTGGTCTGTCGAACACTGTGACTTGATGTGACGCTAACTCACCAGACCTGACCTGAGAACCCAATGAGTGAAGTTTCCTTCTAACTTTCTGATCGGTGAGTGTATCGGCCTCTGCTGGTGATGGTCGAGAAATACAACTCAGAAAGTGACACCAGCAATACTGGAGCAGGAGATCCGGTGATCACCATTAAGCCTATGGTCACACAATCTCTACATTCAGTCAGTAGCAGCCTTGTCCTTCACTTCATCTGCTTTTATGCACAAAAGGCCATTCCTCGCAGATCTCTCGGTAATGTCACTTGATGATTCCTTCACTTTAATAACAAGGAAATCGGATTACCCGCCAGTACATAGGAGCCCGGTTGTTAGTCGATCGGTGGATCGCTTTCCGAGGGTAATAATCCCTCAAAAAAAATGGTCACTGAATCTACAACTGTTTGTGGGACAGCACTGTGTGCAATTGGCTGCTGCTTTTCACCCACAAAATATACAGTCATTTCACTTTTACAATATAGTCTGTAAAGCGCTTTGCGACATCTCAACGACGTGATAAGACGCTATATCAAATACAAAGATTATTATTGTTATTATTCCAGTGATCAGTGTTTCTCAGTAACAACAACAACTTGCATTCATGTAGCGCCCTTCACGCTGGGCTGCATCTCGGAACACTTACAAAAACAACCAGACTTTGTAAGAAGCCACATTTAAATGGCTCGCTCCATTGATTTTGACCGACTATTTTCTGTTTTGTCTCTTAACCTTAAGACTCCCACGATTAGAAGGGGCCAGGAAGATTCTGGGCTGGAGATGCCTAAAGATATAGCGACAGGTCAGGGCTTGTGATCCTGAATCCCCATTGTATATGAATGTTAATTGTATAATGATTATACAGTAATGCTTATTGTAGTTAAACCCAGGATTAATAATCCTTGTTGGGAGAGGAAGGGGAGGGGGATGGAGGCGAGAGAGGGAAAGAGAGAGGGAGGGAGAGAGAGAGGGAGAAAGAGAGAGAGAGAGGGAGGGAGAAAGAGCACAAATAAATGCAAATATCTTCATGCAAATCCTCCACTTTGGTTAAAGTTTGTTAAGGCAAAAATAATTCAAAGAAATTATTAAAAAAATTAAAAAGAAACAGAAACTTAGAACGTGCGACACGTCAAATAACCAATGCTTTTTAAATAGCAGAAAGTTATAATTTTCCATTGTGTAAGAGTGTGAATCAAAGGGTTATGGCAAACAATGTAGATCTGTTAAAAGCCCATATGAACATGAAGTACTTGGACTAATCTCCTTTTCAAAGCCGGAGAAAGTTCACGTGAAATATTTGCTTCAGCATTTATCAACGAACAGTGTCACTCACTGTTACAATATATTCTATAAAAATATACACATCCAGGCAAGGTGTTATGGCTCGAGACGAGCAAATGTACATTGTGAGGACATTTTTGTCATGTTCAGTATGCAGCGATACAGGAAGCATTTTACGCTCAAATTCCACCACAATGTGACACTTACAAGAGGAGGTGATGTTCCCATGACCAATTAACCACCACTGTTGGATTTCAAAGAACGCTTTCATTATAAACATGTTTATGTTGAGTCAGCGTAAGTCACTGACACATGACCAAACTGTCTACATGTCTGTCAATGGGTATATCACGTTGCACCTCGTGTTAGGCTTGGCAGGTTTCTTAATGTACCATTGTTTCCAGGCAGCAAATCCAAGTAAGAACATTAGACTTTGCTAGATGGAAGAAGACCAAGGTCCATCGAGTTTGCCTTGATAATCCTTGCATTTAATGTAGAGCCTCATCACGTCTTTGAGGCATCTCAAAGCGCTTCACAGAATATACAGTAAAGTGAATTGACTGTATATTTTGTGGGCGAAACGCGGCAGCTAATGTCCCACAAACAGTCTTGGATTGAATGACCAAATTATTATTATTANTTTTTATTATTACTATCAACAACAACAACAAGATTACATTTGTATAGCGCCTTTCATGTCAGGAGGACGTCCCAAGACGCTGGACAGAGTACAGCATTTCAGGCCCGAGCTGGGGTCGGGGGGGGGTAAGGGAGGGGAGGGGAAGGGAAGGGAGGTGGCTGATGGCATGGTCGAAGAGGAGGGTTTTGAGGCAGGACTTGAAGGAGGCTAAAGAGGGGGCGAGGCGGAGTGATTGGAGGATGGAATTCCAGAGGTTGGGGGCAGAGTGGCTAAAGGCTCTCCCGCCAATGGTGGGGCGGGTGGGTCGGGGGACGTGGAGCAGGCCAGAGCCGGCTGAGCGGAGGGAGTGGGTGTGTTGGTAGGGGGTTAGGAGGTCGCAGAGGTAGGGTGGGGCGAGGCCATGGAGGGCTTTGTATGTGAGGAGCAGGATCTTGAACTGGATCCTCTGAAGGATAGGGAGACAGTGGAGTCTGGCAATTGACTAATAACTGGGTTCCGATTTACTGCTCGGTAAACAGAGGCATGTGGAGTAAGGAAACTTGCCCAAGGATTCACCCTACTTGGGAATCGAACCCGGGTCTCTCGCTTGTAAGGCGGGTGCTCTGACCACTCAGCCTTTCACCATCCTGACAGTCAGATGCACACATCACGCCCCAAACTATATAATGTATACCAAAATCGTATTTCCTAAAATAAATCTATCTAATTTGCTTTTGAAAGAGGTTACAGGCCTGAAATCCCAATTAGACTCAGCCCTTAAGAGCATTTTATCTCGAAATTTAAGAGTTACACAGAATTGTGGAAAGGTGAGATCAGATGGGCCAAAGGCCCTTCTTCATCGATACCAATCTGTGATCTTGTGAGTGCAGAGCTTCAGTATCATGATCTGTTGGCAAAGTCAATTGCTCGTGGGGCAAAAAAATAAACTGGTCCAATACATTGCTCCTATATATTGGCCAAGTCCGTTGAACAGAGGGATTGAATAGGTCGCTATAGGGTTAGCAGGTCAAGGAGGTGGGGAAGAGCAAGGCCATGGAAGGCTTTGAAAATGACATCCGAGATGAATGGGTTGGTGGGAGCTGAAGTTGGTGGGGATGGAGGTGTGTGGAGTCAGGGGTGGGGTGGGGCAAGCGGAGAAGGCTGGGATAGTGTGTTTTTTGTATAGAAAGTAAATTCTTATCGAAAATTGGACAAAACAGGTGCCAACATATATGTGATCTGGTGATTGTGGGAGTGCAATGTAACCGGAAGGAGCGGAGAGGGAGGAGAATCAATTGTTAACAACATTATTCTGACAACTGTGTTTCTATCTGCACTTTAACAGCGAGATATCAGTTTTACAGGGATAGATATAAAAACACTTGAAGCTCAGCAGCCAATGTTTTGCATTCCATCAAATGCTTTGTGTTTCGAAAAATGATGCAGTGCTGTACTTTACAATGATGAAACGTTAGAATTCTGCCATTTGGCACAAGTGATGTATCCATTTTTCTACTTATATTAAAGTTAACTCAGGAAAGCAATACCACTTGCTTCTTCCATGCTCTGAAACCAATTTTCCGGTCACTGTCCATGAGAAAAGGTTTGGATGAAGAAGGTCTTTTTGGCACATTTGATCAGTAAACCACTGATCCTCTTCGGAGCTCAGACTGTCTGTATCTTTGTCTGTGTAATTTTTGTGTGGGTGTATTTTTCTGTGTGCGTGTATCTTTGTATGTGTGTATTTTTGTGTCTGTGTATTTGTGTGTTTGTGTGTGGGTGTATTTGAGTGTTTGTGTGTGAATCTCTGTGTGTGTGCTCATGTGTGTATCTTTGTGTATGAGTGTGCTGCGTGTATCTTTGTGGGTGTGTATGTGTGCTCATGTGTGTATCTTTGTGTGTGCCCATGTGTGTATCTTTGTGTGTGTGTGTGTGTGTGTGTGCACATGTGTGTATCTTTGTGTGTGTGTATGTGTGCACATGTGTGTATCTTTGTGTGTGTGCGGTGTGTGCATCTGTGCATGTGTCTTTGTGTGTGTGGAGGACACACACTGATCCAAGTGATCATCTTGTTCTCTTAGTTTATCCATTCCACAGAATGGGGATTTGTCCTTTATTAGCCTCACAAACTCCAGTCACGCTACAGCTTTGTCTTCCAAGAGTCACTAAGTATAATCGGTGTGGAAATAGGCAACAAAACTAGGGCAGTGGGTTACAAACAAACGGTTAATAAGCTGCAATATAAATTCAGCAATGTACTGTATTTAACGCTGCAGGTGCAGTCAGGTAAACTCCAGTCTTCATTCCTGTTATATCTTCCATTCTATCTTCAATCTATCCCTCGCGCAGTCACGTGCAGCATTCCTCAGGGCTCTATCCTCAGTCCTCTCCTTTTGACCATATCTATATGCTTCCACCTGGTGATATCCGCAGGCAGAGACCATTCCCACATGTCCACACTCCCAGTCAGCTTTGCGAGGCGGTTCAAGACATCCCTGCCTGATATATATATATAAATGTATATAAATGTAAATATTATCTAAATGTAAATTGTAACTGTTAAACCTACTGACCAGGAGAGACTGATAAGTACTCGCGTACTAAGCTCATTACATTTCCCGAATATGTAGAAAAGCAAATTTTTCTGAGAAGTAGAAATCACCTCCGGAAGTCTGTGTGTCAGGACTTGAGCTCACAGTCCAGGCTGATACACCAACGCGGTGCTGGGGAGCTCTGCATTGTCTCATGAGATTTTAAGCCGAGGTCCCATCTAACTGCTCAGGTGGACTTTAGAGATCCTCTGGCGCTGATCTTCAAAGTCACAGGCTCTAGTGGAATAATCAGGCAAGGAGACGCAGCCCTAAAATCGCAACCAAGACAGCTAGGAAGCATCTCATCACAAGACCTGTTAGGACCATTTCATCACAGGACGATGTGAGATACTCTGCCCCAGAAAGATTTAAGGCCAGAATTAACAGAAATATTAAATATCAGTAGGAAGGTCTAAAAGACAGATACTTGAGTAGTTAAAGAGTTTGATGAAAGGGCAGGTTGTTGGGATTCAAAGATCTGTCAAGATTTAGTAGATTGATGGAACAGGCTCAATGGGCTGAATGGCCTCCTCATGTTCCTGGTTTCCTTTATCTCCTGCATTCCTAATCAGACTGATGGTTTACTACTGATTACCAAAAGGCCGACTGACTGAACAGGCAGTTTTTATTTTAACCTTTAATGAAAACATACAAACTTAGGAGCATGTTCCTGTTTACATTATAGAGTCCCATAGTGTATTGTTTAGAGCACTCACCTCATAAGCGAGAGGACCTGGGTTTGATTCCCGGGCAGAGCGAAACCTTAGGCAAGTTTCCTTACTCCACACACCTCTGTTTACCTAGCAAGAAGTCGGAACTTGGTGGTTAGTCGATTGGCGGATCACTTTGCAGGGTTAATCCCTCAAAACAAAAATTTTGTGAGAGTGAATTCTTCACTGATACCATCTTCCACGTGAAAACATGTTTCCTTATTTCACTTCTAAACAGTTTAGCCTCAAGTTTAAGTCTAGGGTGTCTAGCCCTCAATTCCTTCGCCAGAGGAAACAGTTGCCCACTATTCAGCCTGTCAAACGCCTTTACAATTTTATGCACCTCAACCTGCTGAACTCGAGAGAAAAGATGTGCAAAAGCTGAAACAATCAAGAGCGAAGCACTGAGGCTTGGCAGGCAGTGCAGTGCTGCACTGGGCTGTAAGTTAACCTGATGGAGGGTGTTGACATGATCTACAAGTGGTTGTATGTAAGACCCTCTTGACTCCAACCTGCTGACAGTCACAGGTTAAAAAAACCTGCAGCGTCTACAATAGGTGGGGCCTGTGAACACTTGCCTGCTGAAGTCACCTTCACGGTTCAGGGCTGGAACAAATGCAAACTCAGCTGAACATCTTCTGAACTTTGATGTCTGATAATCTCTCTTGGCTCCCACCTCATCCGAATAACAATGAATACACACGTTCAGAGTCAGTATTGATAAGTTGCGCAAGTTTGGAATGAGTTGAAAAGAATTTTACGCTTTTGTAAGAATTTCTTTTGTTCTTGGTCAGCCGGGTGTCTGGGTCACGTGAAAACCCCAAACCATAGTTCAGAGCATCCAAATCAAAGTAATGTATGCCTATAATAATCCTTGCATTTGATATAGGGTTTTTCACGTTTTCGAGACATCTCAAAGCACTTCACAGAATATACTGTAAAGTGGATTGACTGTATACTTGTGGGCGAAATGCCACACAAAAAAAAGCACTGAGACTTCCACATACTTCAGTGGAATTGCCCAATTCTGGAATGGAATGGTATCCTGCTCACCTGGAAATACAAAAGCACAGCTCAAAAAAACACAGTGAAACATTATTTTCTTCGAGGTTCTCTTCTTCCCATTTCTTCTTGCATCTTTTTCAATTTTAATGTTCCGTTCAGCGATGCCAGTGAATCACCACGCGCCTCTGTTTCCCCAGCAGTAAGTAGGAACCCGGTTGTTAGTCGATTGGTGGATTGCTTTCCGGGAAAAATAATCCCTCCAAAACAAAACAAAAATTGGTCACTCAGTCCACGACTGTTTGTGGGACACTGCTGTGCGCAATTGGCCACCAAGTTTCACCCACAAAATACAAAGTCAACCCACTTTACTGTATATTCTGTGAAGTGCTTTGAGATGCCTCAACGACGTGATAAGGCTCTATCTCAAATGCAAGGATTATTATTATTGTTATATGATAGCATGACAGCTTTAATACAGAGTGAGACAAATTGCTCGAATATTAATCAAAAGTGTGAAACACCGTCTAAACAATGTGCTGCTCGGCTCATACTTATACTCTAAACAGACTGCAAGTGGTTGTCAGGCGAGATACCACAAGCAATTACGCTAAGAGGCCTCCATGCCTGACGGCTATATTGGCCGCTGATAACTTTCCCTGATAATCTCTCCAAAGCGCTAAATGTATTGCTTATGTGGATCAACATCGGTGTGAGCAGGAAATGGCAAGACTAAAAAAGCCGAGACAACATTGAACCCATAGCTATGTTTCTTTCTAGTTTATCTTCCGACTTGACTGATTACCATCTGTACTTTATGTTTGAGGTAAAAAGGCACCACCTGTCATGTTTATGCTGAAACATCTTCCCGGCAAATATGACTAATATGTAAACAAGATATGAGCTGTGTCACCCTTTGTCATGTTTCATGCTTGTAGGTTCCACAGTTTCATCTTCCCCTAACATCTCAAAACAACAAAATAACTCCTCGGCTCTTTAGCTGAAGTGTTGCTTCGTATACACATACATAAGTAGTCCTTTTAAAACTGGCATTCCGGTAGCCCCAGATTTCACCTAATCCTAGCCTGAAAGACGTATTTTTCCTTAAAACTTCAGATTGTGCTGAATCTTGAAAAAAAGATCTTCTATTCAGTCTCTATTTGGAAGCTGGGAAGCTGGAGACTATCAGGCACAGGTTGGCACGAGCCAAGGCTTGGGTGCCCCAGACTGTGTGTTAGGGTAACTGCTGGAGTCTGACCAGCTAAAACAACAACAACTTGCATTTATATAGTGCCCTCCATGCCGGGCGGCATCTCAAGGTACTTGACAATGGCGGAGCCCAAGGCCGATCCAGGGGGAGGGGGAAGGTGACCATAGGCGCTGTCAAAGAGGAAGGTCTTCAGGCGCGACCTGAAGATGGGGAAGGAGGGGGTGAGGCAAAGGGCTTGAGGGAGGGAGTTCCAAAGTTTCAGGGTGTAGTAGCTGAAGGCACGGCTGCCGATGGTGGAGCGAAGGATTCGGGGGACATGGAGGAGGCCGGACCCAGTAGAGCGGAGGCTGCGGGTAGTGCTGTGGGGAGAGAGGAGGTTAGAGAGATCACAGTGTTGACTTGGCACCCTCCTATTGACAGAATAGTCTGACCCAATCTTTCTCCCCTCTCCACTCAAAACCACCTCGGTTGCCACAATTCTGGACAATCTTAAATTGTAGCCCCAAGTGGTCCTATTCCAGCTTTAGGTCAGCAGGGTGTGTCCCTCCAGGGGGAGAGTGTAATCCATTCCAGACAAGGGGACATTTCCATGCATTGGTGGCATATACAGGGTGACAAAAATGTCATGATACCATTACAATGTCTAATAAGTCTTAAAGAAATGATGACATATATATTTTTTAGATAATAGGGGAGTTACCTTTTTGGTCCCCCTGTATTCTCGGTCTGGTTTTAATACTCTAAAGCATGGCAATGGGTTTCCCGTACGTGTCAGACACCCGGCTGTCCACAAATAAAAACACTCAGGTTAAGTCTGTGCAGCTGGACAAGCTTGATAGCACAGATGGGGAAGCCAAACATTTTTGTGTAAGAACATACAAGGCCACCAGATCTCCAGGAAAGATGAAACTGTGTAAGAGGGTCTCTCCCAGGTGTCTGCTGTAACCATATACTCCCTCCCAAACAAGTGGTTCAATCGGGGAATATGAAGAATGTCAGCACTCATCAGTCTATTTACTGTTCTGTTCGCCGATCCAAATCTTTCAAATGTGAAGAGAAATGTTCAGGGAAGTTCTGTTCCTTATAATGTGACAGCAACTTCTTGTCAGGAACATACCAGCTTCTGTCAGTCAGCGCAGTGGTGTTTACCTGCACAATGGCAAGTGAAATCACACTGATTGATCGACCACAGGATGTTTCCAGGAAGGTTGTGAGAGAAGCTGTCAGGTCAGTGATGAACCAAAACTTGCACAAAGAACACCTGTTCTTTCACTTGGTAAACGCTTTCATCTCCTAGACCTATCCCCCCGAACCTCTGGAACACTCTCCCTCTATCCCTCCGCCTTGCCCCCTCCTTTCCCATCTTCAGGTCACCACCACAACAACAACAACAACAACAAGATTGCATTTATAGAGCGCCTTTCACGTCGGGAGGACGTCCCTAAGGTGCCTGAATTCCTTCCTTTCGACTGTGCCTGCGGTCATCTCCCCCCACCTCCCACCGTCTCTGCATCGTGCTCTGCCAACTGGCTCAATGGCCTGGCCCCACTCTACCTCTGCAACCTCCTGTGACCTTTCTGACCATCCGGGCTCTCCCCTCAACAAACAATAGTCTGCTTCATGTCTCCCTTCCAATCTACATCACCATCGGTGTTGGTGAGCTCTCAGCCGTTCTCCCCAGTTTCTCTGGAACTCCACGTGGCTTGCTTTCTCCTTTTCCACCTTCAAAATTCCTTTTAAGACGTATTTTTTTGACCCAGCTCCACCCCCACACCTCAGCTCAAGCTCAGACAGCCGAATGGAGCACTTTGAGAGGAACTCCTGACTTGAAAAGTGCTATAAATCATATTTATGATATAAATATAGCTGCTCATGATGTATTAATCCTGCAATATCAGTCTTGGTGGAAACATTCCAATTTGTTCAGAAGGATTTTTTTTACATTGTGTCCAGGTGCTGGTGCTTTTTACTGGTCAAAGTCTTGTAGTTAGAGCACTCGCCTTGCAAGCGAGAGGACCTGGGTTCAATTCCCGGCAGGACAAAATGTTAACCAAGTTTCCTTACTCCACACTCCACTGTTTACTTAGCAGTAAATAGGAACGTAATTACCTAGTTGGTTGATTGGCAGATCGCTTTTCCTGAGGGTAATGAACCCTTCAAAATAAAAAAAATAATAATTTGGTCACTTAATCTGTTTGTGGGATACTGATAGGTACAATTGGCTCCTGTGTTCCTCCCACAAAATGCACAGTCAATTCACTTGACAGTATATTCTATGAATCACTTTGAGACGTCTCAAAAACTTGATAAGGCACTGTATCAAATAGAAGGATCATTATTATTTACCAGACTATCCCCAAGTGTGGTGCTAGATGACCTGCCATCTTTCATAGATGCCACGCTGTTTTCTTTTGATGCCCTGTTCAAACATTCCTGCTTTCCAAAATTCCAGATTTTACTTGCCCAACAGGATTAGCTTTCATCTGGAATGTAAAGCTCGCTTCCATCTTGATAATAAACCACCATCAAAACCCATGATAAACAATGTTTCTCGTGATAATATCTAAGAATCCATTATCAACAGTGTAACATGTCAAACGTAGTTGACAGAATAGTCTGACACAATCTTTCCCACCCCATCTCCACTCAAACTCCCAACCAAGGTTGTAGTGGGCAATGGGGTACATGGCATAAAATTGCCCTTCATTTGGCACTAATTTTGGAATCTCTTTGAGAGCCCATGAGAGGGACCATCATGGGAAATAGAAGTATACAACAACAACAACTTGTGTTCATAAAGCACCCCTCGTGTGGGGTAGCGTCTTGCGGGGCTTAAATGTAAATACGTACTGTGGAGGGTGAAGCAGAGGTAAGGCTCTAAATTCCACCTAGTCTTAGCCAGGAAGACGATTTTGACGTAAAGTTGAAGGTCGCACAGAATTATGGAAAATCCTTAAATTTAGTCCCAGTTTGTCATTTTTTTAAGAGCTGTGAAGATTTGACCTCCAGATTGAGTGGATTTAAGAATTCTACATAACTCTTAGGGGAGATATTCAACCTGGATCTGGGTCTACCCTATTTTGTAACATTTCAGAGCAAACAGAATTTGCCAAATTCTTAAATCCAGCCTTAAATGTGAAGCTGTTTTTCTCTAAGTTTCTTTTTAAGGAACTACGGGAAACTGGCTTCAGAGTTAAGACCTGAATTAAATAATTTGCCAATTTCTGGTTGCTCTAAAATGCTACATCAATAGAGCACATCAAGAGCTGGGAAGAATTTCTCCATCTTGTTTGTGATCTTGCATTTCCAGACAAAATGCTCTCACAGGCTAAGACGAGGTGAAATTTGGGGCTTATTATTGGGGCAGCTTGGAGAGAGCTTTTGTCTGTCTCTGGCTGTTCTGTATCTGGGAATATACGCTGCTGGTACTGAGAGTTTGAAATAGTAAAATATTCTCTCCAGCGCTGACATCTGTCATGTAGCCGAGTACAAAAAACAAACCGAAACATTTTTTATTCAAACTGCCCCACATCGACTTCTCTCACTGATTTCACATATAGAGCACACGCGTTTAAACAGCGCTTCTTAAAATCACTACTATTAAAAAGAAAGTTTGGGTTGAATGGGCCTGTTTTTGAAGTTGCCGATGAAAGCTTTGGCATAAATCTTGTTGAATGCATCAGTTGACAGATGAAAAAGAATTGTTTTCAATTGGACAACATGAGGGACACACAGAACCTAAATGTAAACAGTGTGCATTATCATTCCAGCAACAGAAACTGGCACTTTTCCCAATGTAAGCAGGTAAGTGGATAATACTCTATGGATAAACAACGGTGCTTGTTGATGATTTGTCAAGAAACAATAGCTGCTTAAGCGGACAAGGCCGGGCTTATGTATCACCTTTACATTATTATCCGTCGCTTAAGCAAATTTAAACAGATGATACAGGAAAATGGGCTGCAAATATGAGGAGCACGCCTTTGGAATCTATAACCCGAAAACCATGCAAGAGTCAGTACAGCATCAGAGTTTCAAACTTGTCTTCCCGTTCCCTTCGCTCAGCGGACTCCGGGCTGCCTCACGACCCCCGGCTCACCCGCCCCACCATTGGCGGGTAGGCCTTCAGCCACTCTGCCCCCACCCTCTGGAACTCCATCCCGCAGTTCCTCCACCTCCTTTAAGTCCCGTCTCAAAACCCTTTTCGACCGTGCCTTTGGTCACACTCCTACCCTCCCTGCCCTCCATCCACCCCTCCTGATCTCAACCCCCAACTCGGGTCCAAATGCTGACATCCTCGTGACATGAAAGGCGCAATACAAATATAATTTGTTGTTGTTGTTAAGTTATTAAACGCGGTGGACGAGTATTTGAGGAGGACGGGTTTGCAGGGTTATGGGGAAAAGGCTGGGGAGTGGGATTGACATTAATTGCTCTAATCAAAGAGTCGGCACACAGTCGATGGGCCGAATGGCCTCTTTTTGTGCTGTACGATTCTATGATTCTATGATTAAAATTACCTTTTCAACATTATTATGGATTGCCCTTTGATTACCATTTTGGTTAAGTATTAATAACCTCTAAATAGGAAACCATTCCTCATAACCTCTGCCTTTGTGTTTAGCTAGCAGTAAGTGGAAAAACGATTGTTTGTCGATTGGCAGATCGATTTCTGGGGATAATAATCCTTAAAAAAAAGTAATCCACGTGTGTGTGTGGGACACTGCTGTACGCAATTGGCTGCCGTGTTTCGCTCACAAAATACACAGTTAATTCACTTTACAGTATATTCTGTGAAGCCCTTCGAGATCTTCTCAGTGACGTGATAAGGCGTTATATCAAATGCAAGGATTGTCACTATGAAGTGATTGAACAATTTAAACAGTGTGGGGGGAAAAATGCAGAAGACCACAAGTTCTTGCAGCTCTTACAGAAAGTTAGCATGGGCACAGTGTGACTTTTTTCTGTGCTGAAATATTCAGTCGTGGCAAGGACTTTTCAGAACATCTTTTTCACTGGAGCAGAGAAAGCCGAGAGGAGACCTGATAGAAGTTTTCAAAGTTGTGAGAGATAAAGGTTCTAATGAAGGCAAAAGGGGGCGGCTGCAATGGTGTTGTGGAAAGGGCTGTGCCTAAAGCACTTTGGCAAGGTTTCGTACTCTACGTTGCCTAAGGTCTCACCCTGCCCAGGAATCTTGTGAGGCGACTTCTCTAACTAATACACTATAGGACTCCATTTTTTTTCAATAGATTTGTCTGATTTCCTTTTAAAAGAGACATATAAGCAAAATAGAAGCCCACGGTATTAAAGGGACAGTGTCAGCATGGATACAGAACTGGCTGGGAGACAGAACGCAGAGAGTAGTGGTGAACGGTTGTTTTCCTGACTGGGGGGAAGTGTGCACTGGTGTTCCCCAGGGATCAGTATTTGGATCACTGCTGTTTTTGATCTATATAAATGACCTGGACATGGTTATAGTGAGTACAATTTCCAAGTTTGCAGATGATACTAAGCGAGGAAAAGTAGTAATAATAATAATAATAATAATCCTTGCATTTGATATAGCGCTTTTCACGTCGGGAGGGCGTCCCAAAGCGCTTCACAGAACACACTGTAAAGTGAATTGACTGTATACTTGTAGGTGAACGCGGCAGCCAATTGCGCACAGCAATGTCCCACAAACAGTCGTAGATTGAAAATGACCAATTTATTATTGTTTTGGGTTTTGGAGGGATTATTATCAGGTGTGTGGAGTAAGGAAACTTGCCCAAGGTTTCGCCTGGAATTGAACTCAGGTCTCTCACTTGCAAAGCGAGTGCTCTAACCACTGAGCTACAGGACTCCATAAACAGTGAGGAGGATAGTAACAGATTGCAAATGGACATAGACAGACTGGTAAAATGGGCCGACACGTGGCAGATGAAGTTTAATGTGGAGAAATGTGATGATTTTGGGAGGAAGAATGAGGAGAGGCAATATAAGCTGATGGTACAATCTTAAAGGGGGTGAAGGAACAGAGACCCGGGGGTTCATATAAGTAAATCTTTGAAGGTGGCAGGACAGGGAGATAAAGCTGTTAAAAAAGCATACGGGATACAAGGCTTTATAGATAGGGGCAGAGAATACAAAAGTCAGAAAGTTATGATAAACTTTTACAAAATACTGGTTAGGCCTCAGCGAGAGACTGTGTTCAGTTCTGGGCACCACACTTTAGGAAGGATGTCAAGGCATTGGAGAGGGTGCAAAGGAGATTTACCAGGATGGTACCAGGACTGAGGGACTTCAGTTATCAGGAGAGGTAGAGAAGCTCGGATTATTCTCCGTGGAGCAGAGAAGGTTAAGAGGAGAATTAATAGAAGTTTTCAAAATGATGAGGGGATTCGATAGGGCGAACAAGGAGAAACTATTTCCACTGGCGGGAGGGTCGGTAACCCGAGGACACGGATTTAAAATAGTTGTTAAAAGAAACAGATGGGAGATGAGGAGAAGCTTTTCACACAACGAATTGTTCGGATCTGGAATGCATTGCCTGAAAGGGCGGTGGAAGCCGATTCGATAACAACTTTTAAGAGACAAGTAGATCATTATTTGGGGAGGACAAGTTTGCAGGGCTATGGGGAGAGAGAGGGAGAGTGGGATTGAATTGGATAGCTCTTTTCAAAGAGCCGGCACAGACGCAATGGGCCGAATGGCCTCCTTCTGTGCTGTATAATTCTATGATTCTATGATTCTAGCAAGAATCCGCTCTTGTTTGTGGAAAAGTTCCACCGGGAGCAGGATGCACATCGCCAAGGCGCTGAGTCACTGCAAAGGGGCAGCTGAGGCTTGTCGAAGCTTGTCAACAATCACAAGGTGCAACCTGAGAGAGAAAGCAAGACTGATGGACAGTGAGTGATATCATGTCTTCATACCAGCAACACGCGTCAAGAAAAACCTTTTGTGGCTGCAGTGCACATCCTATTTCCTGGACGGTTTTAACAGCAGCTCAAGTCGACTTTTCTTTTGAAATTAAAACAACACCAGACGAACAAAAGGTTTCCATCGCCTGACGCTGGAAAGAATTTCCATCCTTCACTGATGTTATAGTTTTGAGTTTTGTTGTATGAAATACGATATTGTCCTAAAAATAATTTAAATGTTTTACTCTTTTATTTCCATGTGCCTTTTATCCCTTGAATGAAGGACCTTTGTTAAACGTTGTGAAAACTGAGAGGTACCTGCACTGGCTGGAGTGAACAAAACATTTTGCTGTAATTGATTCATTAGGTGCACAGGTTGATATGTTTAAATGTACCTTTAAGAAGCTTTACGCTTAAATACATGGATTAGGTGGAGTCCTGTAGCGTATTGGTTAGAGCACTCGCCTCGCAAGCGAGAGGACCTGGGTTCGGTTCCCGGGCAGGGTGAAACGTTAGGCAAGTTTCCTTACTCCACTCGTCTCTGTTTACCCAGCAGTAAGTAGGAACCTAGTTGTTAATCCATTGGCATATCACTTTTCCGAGGGGTGATAATGCCTTCAAAGAAACAATAATTTGTTCACTCAATCCACGACTGTTTGTGGGACATGGCTGTGTGCAATTGGCTGCCTCAGAGAGCTTGAGGGAGAGAGTTCCAGAGTTTCGGGAAGTAATGGCTGAACGCACGGAATCCAATGGTGGAATGGAGGGCAACGAGGGACAAGCAGGAGGTCAGAGCCAGTCGAGCGGAGGCAAATTAAAAAAATGAATGTGCAATTCTGGCCTTGTGTTAAGGTGCAGAATATTGTGTGTTTCTCTTTGATCGCAGTGCGTTATGATGAGGGGTGAAAGTATAAATCAAGCTTCCCACTCCACTCTGCTCTGCTGGAAGAGAGGACACTGGACTATTCAGCAGTACATGGGTTCCACAAAGTCCTCTTAACCCTTGTTACATAACAGCGATATAAAACTACAGAGGAGTGGAACAAGCTGTCAGAGATGCATTTCTCCTGCTCACTCCATCCATGTTACAGAAAGATCGCACCAAACATGGCGATCGATCATTATCTGCCATGAAAATGATGTTGCTTACACATAGCGATCCTCTGGGCGTCTACATACAGTTAAACACTTGTACTGAATATAATTAAGTACTTCTGGATACGATTACCATCATTCTTCCATATGTTTTAGTTGTTGGTACATGGGGTAACAGGACTTTGTGTCCCTGTACAGTGTGCAACCAGCATAGTAGGGAAAGATAATGCTGATGTTTTTAGCAACCTTTCAGCCCTGATCAGTCATCAGATTGAAGTGTTTAGGGTAATGAGGGGAATTGACAAGCTGGATAGGGGACGACTCTTCAGTCTAGTCGAAAACAAAGAGGTGTAACCCTAAAATCAGAGCTAGAGCTGGGATTGGAAAATATTGCTTGACATACAGTTGCATGAAATGTGGAATATACTGCGTAGAAGGTTGGCGATGCAACATACGTGCATACATGCATACATGCATACATGCATACATGCATACATGCATACATACATACATACATACATACATACATACATACATACATACATAGGAAGTAAGGGACAGGGAGAAAGAGCAGGGGAATGAGATTTAAAGATCTGTCATGCTCCAATAAACTGGCAGAATAGGGTGAATGGCCTCTTCCTGCTCCTTTTCCTGGTTTTAATTTACCTTGGGGGTTTTTTTTGGACAGCGGGTGTCTGACATATGCAGAAACTCATCACCACCTTGAGCATGGTGATGGGTTTCCGCACGTGTCAGACACCCGGGTGATGCCCCCTCCTCCACCCCCACCCCCCAAAAAAGCTGGGAGAAATAGACAGTCACAAACAACAACTTGCATTTATATTTGTGGAGTCCTGTAGCTCAGTGGTTAGAGCACTCGCTTTGCAAGCGAGAGACCTGAGTTCAATTCCAGGCAGAGGGCGAAACCTTGGGCAAGTTTCCTTACTCCACACACCTAATAATAATCCCTCCAAAACCAAAAACAATAATAAATTGGTCATTTTCAATCTACGACTGTTTGTGGGACATTGCTGTGCGCAATTGGCTGCTGCGTTCGCCTACAAATATACAGTCAATTCACTTTACAGTGTGTTCTGTGAAGCGCTTTGGGACGTCCTTCCGACGTGAAAAGCGCTATATCAAATGCAAGGATTATTATTATTATATGTTACGCCCTTCACGTGGTGTCTCAGAGTGCTGAACAATGGCATAGTTTGACTCTGAGCCAGGGAGAAAGGGGAGGTGACAGTGGGGATGGATGAAGTGGGTAAAGAGGGGGTGATGAGGGGGATGGAGGAGTTCCAGAGGTTTGGGGCTTCGTAGCTGCCGATGGTGGAGTGGAGAGGTTGGGACATGGTGGTGGCCAACGATAATGAGGACAAAAGAACGTCACCCAGGGCTTGCATACCCGGTAAAGGGCACCAATGGTAATGAATAAAGGGTAGGGTTGTGCATCATGCTTGAGTTAGGTGACGGGATAACAATCACAGCTCTCGACAGTAACCACCTGTAAAATGTTTTGAGACGTTTTGAGGTTAAACGCATTATACCAGATGCAAGATAATAATAATAATAATAATCCTTGCATTTGATATAGCACCTTTTCACATCTTCAAGAACTCTCGAAGCGCTTCACAGAATATACCATAAAATAAATTGACTGTATATTTTGTGGGCAAAAAGCAGCAGCCAATTGCGCACAGCGGTGCCCCACAAACAGATGTGGATTGAAGTAACCAAATTATTATTATTATTTTTTTTTGAAGGAAATATTACCCCCGGAAAAGCGATCCCCCAATTGACTGATAACCAGGTTCCTACTTATTGCTAGGTAAACAGAGACGTGTGGAGCAAGGATATTTGGCCAACCTTTTTGCGCTGCCGGGAATCAAACACAGATCACTCGCTCGTAAGGCGAGGGCTCTAACCACTGAGCTATAGAACTCCACGATGGAGAGGGGAAGGTGAGATGGACGGATTTAGGGATTCAGGTGTCTGACACGTGCAGAAACCCATCACCATGCTTAAGGGTATCCAAACCAAGCTGAGAATTTGTAATACAAAGATTTGTACCATTTTAAGAATGAATTGTCTCATCTCATCAACAACAACAACAAGATTCCATCCTCATAAGGATGGATTCTCCAGTATTGCAACAAACTCAGACTCATGGTGTTAGTGATTGGGAAGTTGGGGAGAGAGAGGGGGGGGTGTGGGCAGAGAGAAAGGGAGGGTGGGGGTAGAGAGAGTGGGGGGAAGGGAGGGAGGGAGGGAGAGGGGTGCGTAGAGAGAGAGAGATGGAGGGTGGGGGAGAAAGAGAGAGAGAGAGAGAGGTAGAGCGGGAGGGAAGGTGGGGAGAGAGAGAGGGGGGTGTGGGCAGAGAGAGAGGGAGGGTGGGGGGAGAGAGAGTGGGGGGAAGCGAGGCAGAGAGAGGGGTGCGTAGAGAGAGAGATGGAGGGTGTGGGGAGAGAGAGAGAGAGAGGTAGAGCGGGAGGGAGGGTGGGGAGAGAGAGAGGGAGGGTATGGTGGGGGGAGAGAAAGGGTGGAGAGAGAGAGTGGGGGGGGTGGATGGGGAGAGAGAGAGAGAGAGGGTGGGGAGAGAGAGGGAGGGTAGAGAAAGGGAGGGTGGGAAGAGAGAGTGAGGGCGGGGAGAAAGAGTGAGAGGGTGGGGGAGAGAGTGAGGGCGGGGAGAAAGAGTGAGAGGGTGGGGAGAGAGAGTGAGGGCGGGAAGAAAGAGTGAGAGGGTGGGGGGAGAGAGTGAGGGCGGGAAGAAAGAGTGAGAGGGTGGGGAGAGAGAGTGAGGGCGGGAAGAAAGAGTGAGAGGGTGGGGAGAGAGAGTGAGGGCGGGAAGAAAGAGTGAGAGGGTGGGGGGAGAGAGTAAGGGTAGAGAGAGGGAGGGAGGGTAGAGAGGGAAAGAGGGTGGGGAGAAAGAGAAAGAGGGTGGGGAGAGAGAGAGGGAGGGAGGGCGGAGAGAGAAAGAGAAAGAGAGGGAGGAAGGGTGGAGAGAGTGAGAGAGAGAGAGAGGGAGGGAGGTGGCTTGGTGATCATTCAGTGGACTGAGGGCAGAGCATGTATTGCAGTGAGAGCTGACGTGAGAGCCCAGAGCTGTTCCCAGTGGCAGGACATCCACAACAGTGGCTGTGACACACTCCAGTCTGCGGACAGGTAAATAGATCTCCTCGGGACTTAATGCAAGGCTTGCGCATCACAACCTTGCATTCAAAACCCTCTTGATTATAAGCGGAAGTTTATTTCCTCTCCAACCTGGGAACGCAACACAACAACAAGCACAGCTCAGGGAGCAGGGAGTGAGTGGCTTTCATTGCTGAAGTTTCCAGTGAATTGAACTGGTTGAAGTTTTGCGTTGAATTGATGCTCGGGGAGGTCAGTATGATTTCTTGTGCCTGCCTTACAGTTTTATTTCAGCCAAAGTTGTTTCTCTTCCAGTCAAAACCCCAAAGTATGTGAAGTGAGTGATTCTCATGGATGGTGAAAGTTGGGTTTGACTTATTCACCTGTTTGTACCATCAGAGACTTGCACTATCCTCTGTATGTGTGTATATGTGCATTTATGGCATTTCGATATTATTAACAATGTGGAACACTTTGCATTAGTTCCCAGTTTCAATACTGCAACAAGCCTTAATCCAGATGTGATGGGCTTCAGCAGAGCAGCACTCGATCGCTTCATTTCCAATTTGCAGTCATAACAAGGCGAATTTTACAGAGCTACAAGCTTCATACTTGTGCAATTACTTTACGCAAGATGCTTATATCCACATGGGGGTGGTGAGGTGGGGTTGAGGGGAGAGATAAGAGAGTTTGTGTTCAGGTTTACCAATCTGGGTCTATGAATCAGGCAGTAACAGGTTACAACCTGTTATCAATGGAGATAAACTTTTCCATTGGAATAACTTTTTCTCAATGATGCAACCTTGATTGTTGTCTTTCCTGGCAATCTAGCTCAGGATTTCAGGCAAACTTGATGTTTCTCGACTAAATCGACTTGCCTGACTTCCGAAGAGTCTCTGGGAAATAAGTGGGAGAGGGTGCGTTCTTTGACTGAATGATCAAAAGCCTTTGGAGAGGATGTTGAAAGGTGAAGTTTCTTACTCAGACTACATTTCTTCACACGCATCACAAACAGACTGGGACATTAATGACCCTAAACTACCTCAGGTGAGTGCAACTTCTTAAAGTATTAAGGACTGGTTTTCTTCAGCAGCGTTCTTTCCTCCTGAGATTCTTTTTTCCTAAAATAGAAATAAACAGCCCCCCCAAAGTTCACAGTAAAGCGCTTTGACACATTTGGATGATATGATAAGGTGCTATAATAATAATATAATCCTTGCATTTGATGTAGCGCCTTATCACATCGTTGAGACTTTTCAAAGCGCTTCACAGCTATTGTAAATAGCACTATTGTAAAAGTGTAAAAGTGAATATATTGACTGTGTATTTTGTAGGTGAAATGCGGCAGCCAATTGTGCACAGCAGTTGTGGATTTAGTGACCAAAATTTTTTGGGGGGAGGAGGAATTAGATATTACTATATCAAATGCAAAGAATATTATTACTGTTATCCAACGACCAGATCTGAGCAACTATAGTTGTTTAGTTTTTCAGAGTTCCATCGCCTTTTACTATAACCCTGGTTGTTTTTTTACCCCCGCCTTCTTTAGTGAAGAAATGTTTTCGGATAAAAATTATTTTAGTAAGTGTTATCCTTCTGTTAACAATAATTTTTTAGCCAGCCATTGTACCCAATCTCTTTTACTTCTACCTTTAATGGCATAAGGACGAGGTCAACCATTTAATTGTACTTCAATTGTACTAAGTGATCCGAGACACTATTATTAGTCACGTGAAGTGTGCTATAGAAATGCATGTTGTTATTGTTGTCGTCGATTACTTTTCAACTTTTCAAATAACAGTTCAAACTAAAAAGTTTTATAAAATATAAATAATTTTGTACAGTATAACGTTTTATAGATTTTTTTGGGGTCAGCTGGCTGGTCAGCTGGGTGTCTGACCCATGTGAAAACCCATCGCTGTGTTTAAGAGCGTTAAATCAGCCTGTGAGTTCCATGTATGCATACCCCACGCGCATCGAAATTTCCCTGTATCCGAATAATGTGGAATAATGTGCGATAATGTCGAATTCAAGATCCTCATCCTCACCTACAAGGCCATTCACGGCCTTGCTCCCTCCTACCTGTCCGACCCACTATCCCCCTATCTACCTGCCCGTACCCTCTGTCCCTCTGACTCCAGTCTGCTCCACACCCCCCCACCCTACCATCGGTGGCCGGGCCTTCAGCCTCTCAGCCCCGAGGCTCTGGAACTCCATCCCCCAGTGCCTTCGCCGCCTCCTCCCTTTCCTCCTTCAAGGCTGGTCTCAAGACCTTTCTCTTCAACCGTGCCTTCACCTCCCCTCTCGACTCTCTACCCCCTCCTCGCTCCCTCCCTTCCCTCCTCTCACCCTGACCATTTCCCCCCTACTCGGTCCCGACCCAACTGTCCAGCGCCTTGGGACGTCCTCCCGATGTGAAAGGCGCTCTATAAATACAATCTTGTTGTTGTGCGCGTTCTCTCCCTGGAGGAGGGATACACATTCTCCTTATTTAATTCCAGAAAGTATTAGAAGCAGGTTAGCAAACGCCAAAGCTTGGACATCTCAGAGTGTGAATTGGAGCTGAAATGGCATAGATTGTTATCGAAAACCCCGGCCATTGCTCTTCCCACGAGAACCACCTTGTCCATTTGGGCTTTAACTTGCTGGGTTAGCAGAAGCTGAGTGGGAAGAGTCCCACTGGTCTGCCCCTCCAAGTGAGCCAGCCTGGCTGGTCTTGTCATCAACGGTGCCCTAGAGTTCTGCGAACCCACATGGCTCAGGAACTGGACTAACGAGAACTGCCACAGAAGGTGGACCCAATCCTGATATTTTGTTGCCAAGCAGGTCACCTTGGAACCAGCTCAGCCCTAAGGGAATCTGTAGAATGTTTTAGAACTTAACGCTCTACAGAATAGAAATAACTATGCAATATAAAACGTTAAAGAATATGAAGCTTATTCCTCTTTACTGGTGGATGGATGAAGGGTGGAATGCATCACAAGAATTGTTTTGATCCTTTTCGTTTCCTTTTCTGACATTTGTGTAGCGTATTTGTATGAGGATGTCCCAAGGCGCTGGACTGTCAAGGATTTGGACCTGAGCTGGTTGTTGGGATCAGGAGTGTTGGAGGGCAGGGAATAGGAGGGTGACCGAAGGCACGGTCGAAGAGGAAAGTCTTGAGACGGGTCTTGAAGGTGGTAAGGGAGGGGGCGAGGCAGAGGCACTGTGGGATGGAGTTCCAAAGGGTAGGGGCAGAGAAGTTGAAGGCCCGAATGCCGATGATATGGGGGTCGGGAGGGTGGGAGCAGAGCGCAGGACAACAGCAGGCCGAAGTCCACTGAGCGGAGAGAGGGGACTGGGTGAGCAGGTCACAGAGATAGCCCAGTTTAAAACTGTCGAGTCCTGTGGGAAACAAAGCTGAGTTATTAATACAGAACATTTCTCACATTTGTTTTGATACATTCAGAATAAAACACTTTTTTCCCTTGTATACTTCAAAAAAATAATTTGATCACTCAATCCACAACTGTTTGTGGAACGCTATTGTGTGCAATAGGCTGTCGCGTTTCGCCCACAACATATACAGTCAATTCCCTTTGCGGTATATTCTGTGAAGCGCTTTGAGACGTCTTAACGAGGTGATAAGGTTCTATATCAAATGCAAAGATTGTTATTATTATATAAGATGAAATATACAAGATGAGTAATTGCAGTGGTGTCAAACATGTACAGAGGAAATGGAAGAACGAGGAGAAGGAGATTGCTGCACTCTATATCAGGGTACATAATGAGATCTGGGTTTGGACTCAGCTAATGGCCTAAATTTTTCAAATAATTGTAAGAATGTAGAGGGTAAGTTTCATAGTTGTCTCCCACCCATCCCTGCACCCCCACTGGCCATTTCTGATCTAATTTTTCTGTGTGTTGGTTTCATGGAGGAATGATGGTTGAGGGAGGGAGTGTTTGTGTTGGGTGTTATAAGGGGGACCAATGGATCCACATATTAACCATAATGCACAGCTCAGTGGGTTAAAGTCCTGCCACGGGTTCTATCCCAGGTCATAAAACAAATAGAAAGTCACAGGTATGAATCCTATGAATCCTGGTCTGCACTGAATCTATTGATCTCAACCAGGACCAGCAGGTTTGACTACAATTGACCCTCAATGCCCCGGTGGTTTCCTCCTCTGCGCCCTCTCTCCTCTCCCGACATGGTTTTACATTGCTCCTTTTCAAACAATGATCTAATTCCCTTTTAAAGACAATGAAAGACTTCTGTTCACACTGATAGTGGGATCCATTACACGGGGAAGTAGTCTTAAAAATAGAACCGAGACAGTTAGAACCGAGGTCCAGAAGCATTTCTTCACACAGAGAGTTGTGAAGATGTGGAATGATCTGCCCCAGAAAGCTGTGGAAGTGGAATCGATAGGGATGTTTACAAAAACAACTTGCGTTTATATTACCCCCTTCACGCAGGCACTTAACAGTGTGGTATCACACTGAGCTGTAAAGGGAGGGGAGGTGACTGAAGGCATGGTCAGATGAAAATCTTCAGGTGTGATTTGAAGACAGGGATTACAACACTATTCAAAAGGAGAAGGGAGTTTCCTGGCTAACAGTCTCCCAGAAATAATTGTTCATTCATTCCGTGGCTGTTTGTGGGATATTGCTGCGTGCAAATTGGCTGCTGCATTCGCCTACAAACACACAGTCACTATACCTCATAGTAAATCCTTTGGAGCCCTTTGAGTCATCCTCCTGATATGAAAGGCACTTTTTAAATGCAAGGATTGGTTAGGTTTATTATAATAGTATCACATTTATTATATTGCTTTATAAAATACTCAATAAACCAACTCTTGAAAACGGAATCATCTTTCAATGCTAAAAGTTCTGTTTCTTCAAATTGAAATTCTGAATTAGTATTATACAAAGTTAAGTTTAAACATGTATTCATTATTATCTATTATTGCTATTGTCTTCTAGTTAGACCTGCAGTGTTCATGTTTTCCTCATAATATATATAATAATAATCCTTACATTTGGTATGGTCGAAGAGGATTGTCTTGAGACAGGTCTTGAAGGAGGCAAGAGAGGGGGCGAGACAGAGGGACTGTGGGATGGCGTTCCAAAGGGTGGGGGTAGAAAGGCTGAAGGCCTGACCTCCGATGGCGCTTTCATAGAGATAGGGTTTGAGGAGGAAATTGGAACCTAAATCTAAGAAATTGGAGAAGAATTATTTATTGCTGAATTTCTCTTCGCAGGATGTGATTCAGTTGGATAGATTCCAGGAGTGGACAGATTCCTATGAGAAATATATTTACAATGCGGATGACAAAAATGCACAGAGGCATCAGAGTGGCTGGGCCATGAGGAACACCAACAACCACAACTGTCACATTCTGAAGAAATCCTGTCTTGGAGTAGTAGTTTGCACCAATGACTGCATCCTGCCTGACGTTAACAAGGTTTATCTGAGACCCGCCATTTGCGACAAAGCGCGTCAGAAACAACAGAGTAAGTAACCAAAGTTTCATCTTTGGAAACATAAACACTTTTGCTACGAAAGTTTGGAGTTTCACCCACAAAATGCACAGTCACTACACTTTACAGAATGTTCCGTGAAGTGCTTTGAGACGTCTCAGCGACCTGATAAGGCTCTATGTCAAATGCAGGGCTTCTTCTTCTTATTATTCCGTTTTATCAATTGCTGCACTTTTTACTTCAACTGATTCCGAATGTTTATTTAAAAAGAAAATTAAAAAGCAAAGTTTTTTTTTCCATGATCTAATAGATTCCCCGGGTAAATTCAGTGGGTGAGGATTTTGCAAACACGTTCACCAAAAGCATATATGACTTTTTCTGACACACAGAAACCCACTAGAGTTTGTGAGGGGTTATGTAGATTGCAATACTACACAATTCCTCGTAGGNTTTTTTTTTAACAGGTTTGAGCCCAGGTGGCTGTTCTTTGGTGTGGTCTACTGTGTTTTTTTGGTGAGCGAGGTTGTCCCCACTCCCTCGAATTAAACCAAACCATGTTCCTCAGAAGGGAATTTAGATTGCCCCTTCAGCCAAAGGCATAACTCTCCTGGCTATAGCTCCCCCTCCCACAAAGAAATTATGGAAAGATTAGGATCATGGCTTCCCTATACGACTGAACCTCCAAGGGACCTGCAGGCACACAGCCCAAGGAGTAACTGACAAGAATAGATACTATACTTGATCTTAGCTGATTTGCTTATTCAGGAGTCCTGCAAGCGAGATGACCCGGGTTCAAGTCCCGGTCGGAGTGAAACCATAGATGAGTTTGCTTACTCCACATGCCTCTGTTTACCAAGTAATAAGTCAATTGGGGGATTGCTTTCCGGGGGTAATAATCCACCCCCTGAAAAAAAATTGGAACCACTCAATCCACGACTGTTTGTGGGACACTGCTGCGTGCCTGCAAAATACACAGTCAATCCACTACACAGTGTATTCTGCAAAGCTCTTTGAGACGTCTCAGCGACATGATTAAGCGCTATCTTGAATTCAAGGATTATTATTATAATTTTAGCCAAAAGGCCAAGGAGCGATATGTATTTTCTACAAGGTGGCTCAGTAACGTGTGGCTTTGCTATCCTTGGGATTTAATCAAAGGACAACACATCTTTCCTCACCTACATTTCAGTAGCTCTAACCTCTAACCTGCTTTTCTTCTCCTAGTTTCCTACTTCCCACTCTTTGAGGTGGAGGGAATCCAAAGTGTATGAGACAGATGTTTTAAAGCTTTGATCACCTAAACACCCATTAAATGTTCATACGGAATTTATTATCAGCAAAAAAAAACACTTGTACAAATATAGTTTGGTATGTACATGTAGTACAAGCAGGATGTGAGGTAAGAGGAAAGATAACTAGTCAGCAGTGACTCATTAAGATGTATGTGCATATTATAAAGATTTTACAATGGTGGGTTACGTCATTTAAAAAGTTTATCTTTGATGTTTATTTATTGCCATGCACATAATTTTATCATAACTTATCATAAGCGTCGTAGTAAGTTACAGTATTTGAAGTTAAGTGTAATTTAAATCCCCGACTGTTTGTAGGACACTGCTGTGCGCAATTGGCCGCCGCGTTTCGCCCACAAATATACAGTCAATTCACTTTACAGCATATTCTGCGAAGCGCTTTGAGACGTCGAGAAGACGTGAAAAGCGCTATATCAAATGCAAGGATTATTATTATAGGCTTAACTGGCAGATGGCCTCCATTCTGTGCTGTAATAACAACTTGTATTTATATAGCGCCCCTCACACAGAGTAGCGTCCCAGAGTAATTGACAGTGGTGGAGAATGATGCCGAGTCAGGGAGAGGGGGGAGGTGACTGTAGGCACGGTCAAAGAGGAAGATTTTCAGGCGTGACCTGAAGATGGGGGAGGGAGCCAGACGGAGGGATTGAGGGAGAGTGGTCCAGGGTTTTGGGGCGTAGTGGCTGAAAGTGCAGCCACTGACGGTGGAATGGAGGGCACGAAGCACATGCAGGAGGCCGGAGCCAGTCAAGCGGAGGCAGAGGGGTACTGGGATGGGGAGTAATCTGGTCGGAGGAGTGAGGAGGTGCCAGGGGCATGAAGAGATTTGAAGACGAGTGTGAAGATCGTGAATTTGAGTGTGAGGATCTTGAAATCGATAATTTCTAGGATTCTAAGGAAGGACAAAAAAAAACTACATTACGGTTGGGTCAGCCACCAAAGCACAAATATATCAATCCTTTTATGATCTGAGTATCGTATCTGTGTTGCGGGTAACACGCTTTCAGCAAAGGAAAGCTGTGAGATCTGTAATTCTGGTTTAAGGTTTGGATTTTTTTTAATTGCAGAGAAATCTTGCTCAAACTGTGGTGCACCTTTGAATCTCATCCCTTGCCATGGTCACGGAGGTTACCCTGTCACCAACTTCTGGAGACGGGAAGGAAAATACATTTTTTTTCAGGTCAGTTATTTTCTCTTCTTTGAAGTATATGCAGATGGGTACACCTGAGCAAACGACTTTAAATATAGGCGCATTCCTTTAAGGAGCGTTTGGAGTTTTACCCGTAAGGAACTTGCAGAAAGAATTTCAACAATTATAGGTAAGACAAAAACATGGGGTGGGTTTTGAAATAGGTTATATGTTTTGTTGAGGTTCATTTTTAAAAAAAGTTTTCATAAAAGACGAATTTCCGCCCACAAAGTATACAGTCAATTCGCTTTGCAGTATATTCTGTAAAGCGCTTTGAGGCATCTCAATGACATGATAAGGCGCTATATCAATTGCAAGGATTATTTTATTAACATTAAGTTTATTGATCTTAAAAGTGCATACAGTTTGAGTTTAATAAAATGCTTAAAATTGTCCCTTTTGATTTTTCCCTCACCCTGACCATTTCCCCCCTGCTCGGGTCCCGACCCAACTGGCCAGCGCCTTGGGACGTCCTCCCGACGTGAAAGGCGCTCTATAAATGAAATCTTGTTGTTGTTGTACAGCTATAACATGATAGTTATTTCAATTCAAGTCTGTCTTTAACTATCGACAGGTTTGGGAATAAACCTCCTGCTCCTCCCACTAATCGCCCCAAAGTTATCACAGTAGTTTGCACTGAAATCTCTTTTCAAAATTGTTTGCCCATCATCTTGTGGTGCAGAGTGTTTGAGTGCTATTTCACAGGATAGTGGTTGAGTTAAGGCGATAGATATCCTGTTTTTAGTCTCCTCCATTGGAGATAGCAGTGGAGCACGGAATTCTTCAGGCCAACCATTGTGTCAAAGGTCGGAGAAACGATGACAGATATAAGTAAATTTAAACTTGCAGATAAGAAAGCTTTACGTACAATGTTTTATGCAAATATTAAACCATCTCTTCCTTTCTGCTATTATCATTATCAGCGAGTCTGTTACAATGCATAGCTATCTGAAAATATATAGGATTTAATACTAACTCAGTTCATTTTGAAGGAAACACCTCTTAAAATCTACAACAATTTTACAATATGGTAGGACAATATATTTTTCCCCCAGTTCCCTGAAGGAGGTGACTCTTGCTTTGTGGCATTTTGGCACCTTTCACATCAGGAAGACGCCTCCAAAGCACGTCACAGGATATATTGTAAAGTGTAATAACTGTGTATTTTGTAGGTGAACACAGCATTAAATTTGTACACAACAATGTGTAACAGCCATGAAGGCAATGACCAATTTTCATCCGAGGGATTGTTGGCCAGGACACTGGGAGAAACTCCATTCTCTTTTTAAATTGTGCCATGGGATTTGTAATGTCCATCTAATAGATAGTTGGGACCTTGGTTTAAAGGTTTATCTGAAATGTATAGAGGACAGTACCTCAAAAAACTGGTATGTGGCTTGAATGACCACCAACAACAGTAACAAATTACATTTGTAAACCTTTTGACTCAGAGGTAAGACTGAGAGTGCTTCCAACTGAGCCAGAATGACACATGTGGAAGGTTCTTCATTTACAGGATTGTCCTTAGACACACCCTTCAAAGTATTTAATTGTGACCAGAATGGCAAAGCACTTGTCCAGGAATCCATACTGAGGAACAACAACAACAATAAAATTACATTTATAGAGCGCCTTTCACGTCAGGAGGACATCCTAAAGCGCTGAACAGTCAGGTGTCGGGGCCCGAGCATGGGGGAGGGGTGGTGTAGGGGTGAGGGAAGGCAGAGAGATGGGAGGGAGACCAAAGGCACGGTCGAAGAGAAAAGTCTTGAGACCGGCCTTGAAGGATGCGAGGGAGGAAGCGAGGCGAAGGGACCGTGGGATGGAGTTCCAGAATGTGGGGCCAGAGAGGCTGAAAGCCCGGCCACCGATGATAGGGCGGGTCGGGCGGGAGACATGGAGGAATTCTATGAATTTAGATTTTTTTTTATCAGCTTTGCTCTTCCTTTATCATGATGGGCCACATGGGATAATAATAATAAACATATTTACTAAACCAAACCTGGTGCGGGATAAACGTATAATAATCAATGCAATCACTAAACTTATCTTCAGTGTCAGACACATCAGCTGTTATCACATTAATATGAGATCTGAAAGAAGATGTGCTTCAGGGCAAGAACTCTTCTGGCCTCTATTCTGACAGAGAGCCTCAGCTTATGGAGAAATGAGGCAAACTGAATACTCTCTCAGGAAGGGAGAGATGAAGACATTCACAGCAAAGGATTAATGATTGAGGGGTAATCACTAGGTTTATCAAGTGATAATAACATTACTGGAAAGTAACATTAGATATGGAATCATCAGGGCTCCATATTTAGATGGAGTCAATTTTCCAGGACAATGGGTGCAGTAGAGGTACAGTGAACCCCCATCTTACTAATTTAAAAAAAATTCCCAAACCCGCATGTGGATTCTCCCCAGCCCAACTCTCCTAGCACTTGCCAATGTCATGCTGAGCAGCCCACGTGATGCCCACAGCTTCCTGCCTCACTGACCTTGCTTACCTTCACATGCTTTGGGGAGTGACCACTTTTAGATTACGGCGTTGTACTGCCGCTTAATGGGCTATCGATTTTGACTCGGATTGTTTGTTTAGTGAGGTTGGAAACCCCGTGAACAGTTTAACTGTTTAATAGTTAAGTTTAACAAACATTTAATTCGCTGATTAAAAAAAACTCAGTGCCAAAAAATGCCAGTAAATGCATTACCAGTAGTAATTACACTTAGATCTCTTTCCAGATCTCTTTCCACCCCCTCCCCACCGAGTCCGTCCGGTTAACCAGTTTTCGTGTATAATAATCCTTACATTTGATGTAGGACCTTTTACGTTGGGAGAAAGAGCTTCACAGGTAAATTGGAGTGACTATGTTTTATGGCTGTGGATACATAAGAGACATGTGCTGGCCTCTGGAAGAGTTGGGCAGATGAAATGGGAGAGAGAAGGCCCCAACTGTTGGTAAATCTAACTCGGTAGACAGAATCCATTGGTACACGCAACATAGAGCAACATTCCACGCATTGGGAATTTTGAAGTATTCAATGATAAAACCCTCAATGTTGAGGGTTTTATTCAATGATAAAACCCTCAACATTGCTGCCGTAAAAGTTCTCTGGAATCTGAAACTGCATCCAAAGAAATAATAGTTTTAAGCGCCCACATACAGGGTGACCCAAAAGTTGTGATACCATTACAATGTCTAATGAGTTTTCAATAAATGATTTTTTTGGGGGGGGTGAGGGAGGTTCGATAATAGGGTAGATATGACTTTTTGGACACCCTGTAGTTTTAATTCATGACTGAATTTCAAAAGTATTTTGTTGGCAGGCCAAAGGTGTACACGACCATCCCAGGCCAGAGACAAAGATAGAAGCTGAAACGAGGAGATCAATCAACAAAAAGAGACCATGTGTTGAAAATACTTGCTACAAAGAGAAGAGGAAACGAGAACCACAGGTACTGTTTGGAATTCTGAAACCATTTTATATACATGTTCAGGCCTTCGTCACATCCCGGCTGGACTATTCCAATACCCTCCTCGCTGGTCTCCCCAGCTCCACCATACACAAAATCTAATTAATTCAAAACTCCATTGCCCGGATACTCACCCGCACGAAACTCCATACCCCCATCACACCAGTCCTTGCCAGACTCCACTGGCTCCCAATCACTCAACGGGAATCAACTTCAAGATCCTCTCACTCGTTTTCAAATCACTTCATTCCTTGGCTCCTCCCTACCTCCCTCCCTCAGGAGTCCTGTAGCTCAGTGGTTAGAGCACTCGCCTCTCAAGTGAGAAACCTGGGTTCGATTCCCGGCAGGGCGAAACCTTGGGCAAGTTTCCTTACTCCACACCCCTTATAATAATTGGTCACTTCAATCCACAACTGTTTGTGGGACACTGCTATACGCAATTGGCTGCCGCGTTTCGCCCACAAATATACAGTCAATTCTTTACAGTATATTCTGTGAAGCGCTTTGAGACGTCTAGAAGTTTACACTATAAATGTAAGTTGTTGCTGTTGTTTATTGGACATTACAGTTCGCAAAGAGGTTGCTATGTTTGCCTACAAACAAATAGACATTACACTTTGCAGTATATCCTGTGAAGCACTTTTGCGATGTTCTCCCAATGTGAAAATACCCAATGTAACGATAACTATAACATGGCATAACTCACTGTAACATGAGGAATATAATAATAATAATCCTCACATTTAGTACCTTTCACATTAGGCGGATGTCTCCAAGCTCTTCATAGGATATACAGTACTGTGAAGTGCAGTGACTATCTATCTTGTAGATGAATGCAGTAGCAATGTCCAAAGTTTCCTTACTCCACATGCCTAATAATAATCTCTCCAAAAACAAAAATAAATTGGTCATTTTCAATCCACGACTGTGCGCAATTGGCTGCTGCATTTCGCCCACAAATATACAGTCAATTCACTTTACAGCATATTCTATGAAGTGCTTTGAGATGTCTAGAAGACATGAAAACCGCTATATCAAATGCAAGGATTATTATTATGTCCCACAAGCAGTTATTGGAATAACTGACCAATTTTATTTGGGGGATTGTTGGCCTGGACACTGGGAAAACTTATGAAACCATGAGCGTACGTTTTCTGCATGTTGGAGTCGTGAACTAATTAACTTCACTTTGGGCCGTGGCTTACATTGCATGGTTTCGTTGGGTCGCCAAACAGATTAGCCTGGCCATGATCTTTGGTTTATCTGCCGAAAAAGGTTAAATAACCAGTATTTTAAAATTGAGCAATTGCAAACTTCAATTTGTTTAAACAAAACTGAGTGTAATGGTTCTGGAGCAGTTTTAACAGCTTCATGTTGCCAGGTTGTGTTGGATCAAATTCAAGGCCTAATTGAAGTGTGGGAATCAGTTTTATACACATCATCAATCAATCCATTCCAGGGATTTTTTGGGGGGTCAGCCGGGTGTCTTGACAGGTGCAGTAACCCATGCTTAAGAGTATCCAAACTAAACTGGGAATTACATTCAACCCACCTTTACATGGAAATTCCAGTTAGATTATTGGAATGGAATGCGTTATCTCTCAGGGGTTTTGAGACGTCCTCCTGACTTGAAAGATACTATACCAAATATAAGGATTATTATTATCCAGGAACCTCTGTAAAATGGAAGCCTATGGATGGTCTAAGGAAGGAGCCTTGGGATATAAAGAGATATTTGGTAGCAGAAGGAATTCAGGTGTCAATTGATAGCAGAGATCAAAATGCCTTGAATGAAAATGTATCTTTTACATATTTTGTTGCTGCAAAGCACAAACTCCCGAATGATCAGGTGGAGATGATAATCTTTATGTCGTTGGCTTCTCTGTGCCCAAAGGGTGCTTGATAGTCCTTTCAACAATATTCCCTCTGAGATATACTCAAGGCAGCACTGTTGTTTTCAGAGTGGTTATCTTCCAAGGTGAGCAGTTATTCCCACCTTTGTAGCCAACAATATCAGGCACAACAAAGTAAAACGTGCTCTCACTTGCGAGGCGAGTGCTCTCACCACTAAGCTACAGGTCTCCACTATATTTGGGCACTGCTGGAGTTTAACCAGCTTAAAACCGCGTAGCTTGCCATGTAGTCTGGCAAGTTTCATGCTGCTCGTTTCAGATAGTACCACCTACTCATGGGCCAACAGGGAACCAATCAGCTTGTTTTTGTCAAGACATTTTCTGGTACAAATTAATAACTCATTTCCAAACATTCACATAATTTCTAATTAACTTTGTGACAACACTTTGTGACTGTATTTTTTAAAATGTAAAAGGCGCTAGGTGCCTAGGTGCAAGGATTATTATTTATTATTTATATTATATAAATTTGTTACTTTGAGGGAACTGGAAGGCTGGACCCACGTTCATAGAATAAAACGTGCAGTGCTGTGCTTGTGTCGAATACACTTTTGAGCGCAGAAATTAAAATCATCAAATATTAAACTACGTTTTCTTTATTCAGCCAACAACAGGTATTTTATCTACTCTCTATGTAAATGGAAACCTGGGAGACCATTTCGTAGTTGAGAACAATTCCAGCAACCCATGCCTGCCATACTCAAATGGGCATAACTTTGGAAAACCTACCTACGTTTACGATTCACCTGATGAAATGGATATCAGCAGATTCTATGAGAGACGCGCCCAATTCAACGGAGCGTACCACAATCACGGGAATTTTAGTGGGCCTGGAGAAAACTGCAATCCAAATTTTGTGGAGTATGGAGAATATCCCGGCTGGAATAAACTTACTTTAGGCAAGACATCTTACAGCAACTCTTTTATTGGGTATTCTCAAGGTTTTTCAGATCCCTGTAATGATGTTTCCCGTTTCAAAAACTTCAGAGACCCATCACAAAGTTCGCACATTGCAATGGACATGAACAGAACTGTGTTCCAGACCTCAAAGTCCAACCTGGATGAATATAGTGATCACATATATGATGCCATGTTCCTGCAAAGTCAAAGCAACAGCTATCCTACTGCTGCTCTTTACTCAGTGTAGGGACCGCCAGATACAGTCACAATAAAGAAAACATCGAGGACAGAAAGGTACTAGTTCTACCTGATTGTGATAGGTGATCTTTCTGCAACCCACTGCCTTTTCAGATACCACACTGGGCAGGTGAAATTTGATGGACGGCATGGCATTTTACCATTCCAACCTTATGTGGAGTCCTGTAGCTCAGTGGTTAGAGCGCTCACCTCGCAAGCAAGAGACCTGGGTTTGATTCCCAGCAGGGCGAAATGTTGGGCAAGTTTTCTTATTCCAAACCTGTTTACCTGTCAGTAAATAGGAACTCGGTTGTTTGTCGATTGGCGGATCGCTTTTCCGGGGTAACAATTCCTTGAAAAAAAATTGGTCAGTTCAATCCACGATTGTTTGTAGGACACCGCCGTGCGCAACTGGCTGCCTTGTTTCATCCACAAAATGTAGTCATTCTTTACAGTATATTCTGTGAAGTGCTTTGAGATGTCTCAAAGACGTGATAAGGCGCTATATCAAATGCAAGGATTATTATTTTATATTATTATGTTTTTGTTAACCTTACCACGACAAGTGTCTAAAAACAATCTTACTTACCAAACAGTAATTGGTAGTGCCCTAGTTGAAATGTACTCACTGGATTTTGCAGCAACTATTTAGTGAATTTGTATAGGATTTATTTATATAGAATGTATTGCAAGCTGCAACTCAAATAAGTTTGATGACTATGATAGCAGGGTTGTGATATGATGGGTAGTCAGTCTTTGAAGAACTTGTAATATTCCATGTGGTCTGTAAAATGATTAGATGGCAACACACACATTCTTATTGTATACTTTTGAGCACTGCTAGAATGCCATAAAAATAACTCTTACTGCCTCTGGTTATTTGTATACATAAATGTGACATTTTATATGTAAAAACGAAATCTAGATTTCTGTAAAAACAGAACTAGATTCCTAGTTACTTACAATAAGGCTTTTTTAAATTGAGAAATCTAGGTTTAGGTCCAAAAACCTATCATTCATAACAGCACAAAGGCTCAAAAGATTAGGGGGGGGAAGATCAGATTCAATTAAGATCGTGAAGTGGTATTAAAATGACACAAAGCTTGAATTTTATTCTTCTCAACGCTCTAAGATGCTAACCCTTGTGAAGGGCACTATGTAAATACAAGTTGCTGTGGTAAAAGACAGGAGATGGTCTCACAATAGCGATTAGCTGTGCATATTGTAAGAGTTATGCAGTGACACTGTTCAATGTAAAATGGAGCCAGAAAGATCAACAATAAATTACATTTGTATAACACCTTTCACCTGAGGAGAATGTCTGAAAGCGCTGGACCGTCAAGGATGTTCACCCGAGCTGGGAGTTGGGATCAGGAAAGAATCATTGGATTTTTAGTCACCAAAAATAAAAAATGTCCACTTCCTTTTAAACTTGTTCATTTTAAAAATCCAATAAAATGCTTGTAAAATCTTGGGTTCTCAGATATCTTTCCATTACCAGAAAAATCTTGCTACTCTACTTCTAATTAAACTCATCAGGCTTTTCTTTAACAGCCTGCTAATCGAGTGGATTAAAAAAGTCTGTCATTCTCTGTACTAATGTTGCCAATGGTTTCGAATTGTCCATAAAAGTGCACAATTGTAGACAATCCCTGCTCTTGTAGTATCTTCTGCCTGTAATTTTGAACTTCCAACAACTTGCACTTGTATACTTCCTTCCATTCAACTCAAAGCACTGAACAGATATTAGAGAGCAACAAACTGAATTTGGCCAGCAGTAGTCCTAAAGATAAGTTTTAAGAGGGTTGGAAGGTAGGAAGAGAAGCAGCAAGACACTATGGAGTTCTGGAAGTCACAGGGATGGCGACTGATGGCTTGTCCACTAACAATGGAACAGTAGGTCTTAAGAATCAGAAGAGCAAAGTAGAGCTGGAGGATTGCATAGATAAGAAGGGGTGAGGATGCCATAAAGGTATTTGAAGATAATGGCAAGTATCTTAAAGTTCATCCACTGGGGTAATGCTTGTGCACAGGCTATGAGAATGGAAACTGGAGTAATCACAATCTTTCAGAAAGTTTTCTTGGAGCCCCCTTCGTTTCATAAAAGGTGCTGGAAAACTAGTGTAACTCCTATTCTCCCTACTTACAAATCTTCTTCATAAACTTTGCTTTCCTTTTGAAGTTTAGAGAAATCTGCCAGTGTTCCTACTTTTGACTGGTGTTAGAATCCACTCTGAAATGAGAATTGGACAAGGTCAGGATCAGACTTGGATCCAAGCATATTGGGGAAGAGGCAATTTTTTAAAAAGAAAATTAAATTGAAAGAGCATTCGGCACATGATACTATGTTTTAGTAAGGTGGAAAAGTCTGTCAGAGGAGGCAATAAATAACACCAGAGACAATTGGAAGAAAACATTTATTTACCTCGTTACCCATTGAATAATTTTTCAGATTGAGTAAATAAAAAAATCTCTAAATTTGTAAAAGCATTTACGTCAGAAGGTATGAAGGGACCATGTTCATCTTCCTGCGATGTCACCGATGATGTGAATGAATCTATTTATAGTACAAAGTAGCCAGCTCACACAAGTTTACATCGGTAAACCTGTGCAAAAATTCTGACAATAACAATACATTATCCGTAAATTTAAACAACGCTACCAAGGATAGCTCATAAAATGACATGTTATTATTTAAGCCAAATATTTAAGCTTTCTCAGGCTCAATGGAGATATTGCAAAACTCCCTTACATAGATCACTTTAAAATATGAGTCAGTGACTTTATGTAACTAAATAATTCTGACATTTTTCTTGCCATTCAACAATTGTTAAAACTACACACTGATTGAGCCATGTCCTATACAAATCCAAGGCAACATTGTCCGGTCATTATTAAACTTGCATCATTGCACTCATGCAAAACGATTGAAAATCAAAGTGCTTTGCCATGAATCTGAACTAAATGGTTAACCAAATGAAATTAAAGAGGGGTTTCTGCAAACGCTGTAAAGCTCTTCACACGAGCAAAGAACAATGGCGTGTACATCTTATCGATGTCAAATGCAGTCACAACAGTTTCACCAGTTGATCTGAAAGAAAACAAATTTCAGAGATTACATATAGTAATTTCTTTACAGAAACAGTGTGTTCTCTAAATCAAACATGACACGACAAAGGAATGGCTTACCCAACATTTTCGAAAATATTTAAATGCCATAATATACATTCTGAACACAAACATCCCTACCTTATATCACAAGCTGAAATTAATGTCCACATTGATCATCAACAGGTTTGTGGTCCAATTTTCTCTTTTTTTAAAAAAAACGATTGCTGTCAAAAACTTTTAATTTTTTTCTCCCAATTGGCTTTATACCTGCTGCTGGTGCCAGCCACCTCATGCTTTGGTGCAGTTGCACAGGTGCCGACTGCCCTCCAATACCCTGCCCAAGTAGCCAATGATAATGTGTGAGCTTTAGCGAGCCACTTGACTGTAAAGGCCATCACAGCCAAGCCTGACCTCACCTGTATATTTTGTGGGCGAAATTATAAGTGGCAAAAAGCTAAATATATCCACTTTAAGGGTCATATAATTTCTGATGTGAACTGCTAAATCGCACGTTTTTTTTGCTGCCAATGCTTGATTATAATACTTACTTGTAGGTAATGTGGCATGAATGATGAAGCCAGATCAGCTTGTTAAATCGTTGTCGACCACTGGGACAGAGTTGTAATCCCACGTGAAAATTGTGTTCAGTTTCAGCAGCAGGACTAGAACGACGGTAATATCTGTTTTTCTGATACTCTGGCAGCTTCTGCTTTAAACAAATAAATACATTTATAACTTGTCTTCTGCACTTCTTCCTGAACAGATAGTTGTATTTTAGGTGAACAATTCCTCATGCCATTAAATAATTGTAACAATAACCCTTAATTTCATACAGCGCCTTTTCACATCATTGAGATGTCTCAAAGAGTTTCACAGAGTATATTATAAAGTGAATTGATTGTATATTTTGTGAATGTCTTTATAATGAAAAAAATACCATTTCCATTATAAGAAAAACATGTGTTTCTAATGGAAAAACACCGGTCACAGTGGCTAAACTTGGTAATAAATGGAATTCTATATTTATAAACAGGTAAATTATCTTATCAGAATTTTGTAGTCTTGTAGCCACAGTATTCAGATTACTTTTTTCACTTTTCTAGCAACAGTAGAACACGGTTTGTCCACACACCAATTGACAATGTCTTTTTGTCCATACCTACCTCCTCCTTCTTCTTAGCCAGAACAACAAAGACTTTGGTTTGATTATCGGTTTCTGGTGACAGACGATAATGACCAAAGAGGACAGCATCAATTCTAAGGTGGAGCAGAAAACAACTCAGTTATTGGTCTAAGAAAGGAGAGGTTTCATCCGAAATACTTCATCACTGACAATGAATCTGTTGGTGCGTTGTGACTCAACATTAATCATACTTTGCACTCAAATTAACATTTTTTGAACTATTTTTCCTAGTTTACATTTGAGCCAAATAAATGCTTTGTTTGAAGATTACAGAAGAAATTAAGCTGCAACATACTCCCTAGATCAGATTTTTGAAGACAACTGCTGTGACAGATTTGTATCACTGAAAAGCCCAAATTTATTATCCTATCGGCAAGAAACCATCCATTCCTGTTTGCTCTGGGGTTGGTAGTTAGTGACAGTCTAACATAGCAATCATATATGCAGCCAGGATAGGAATTGCAACTACAGGTGAAGGTATACAGGTTTTTATGGAAATTATTGAGCAAGATGAGGAATTAATAATAATAATCCTTGCATTTGATAATACCTTATCACGTCATTGAGACATCTCAAAGTGCTTCACAGAATGTACTGCAAAGTAGATTGACTGTGTATTTTGTGGGTGAGACGCTTCAGCAGTGTTCCGCAAACATGTTTAAAAATTGCCAATGAGACTGGCTTCCTTCCTTTAAGTTGCCTTTAAGTCATATATTGTGGCGTTTTCAGAACTTTTAAACAACGTTTAATCATTACCTTGGATTCCTGGTGCATAGACGGGGGACTACAGTTTGAGGATCCTCGGGTGTAGTCAGCATCATTGCCTGCCCATCTGCGAAAAATCGCAGGTACCTGGTTTACGTGCAACAAGAAAAATAAACAAGATTGTAATAGTAAATCCACAGCAATAATAATAATAATAATCCTTGCATTTAACATAGCGCTTTTCACATTGGGAGGACGTCCCAAAGCGCTTCACAGAATATACTGTAAAGTGAATTGACTGTATATTTGTGGGCGAATAGATAACCATGATCACAAGAGATAGAGATGAAAAAGGCTCTTTGATCTCATACTTTCAGAATACCAACACATTTTGAGGCTGAAAAGCCTCAACTGAACAGTTGCATGATACCCAACTCTCTGCCTCTATCCTCAATTCCAGGATCACTGCTGTTCACAGTGCCATGGGATCCTTATTGACCACCTGAACAGGCAAACGGGACCTAATTTCGGCCACAAAATATACACTCAATTCACTTTACAGTATAATCTGTGAAGCGCTTTGAGACGTCTCGAAGATATCAAATGCAAGGAATATAATTATTGTTTCAAGTAGCTCATCCAACTAACATTTTGGGGATCAGTATTGCTGTTTTCTTCTGCACTTTTCCAACGATCCTCTTATTTGCCAATTTAGCCAATTTAGTTCATTGTTATCTCTCACTGCTTGGACATGATGAAAGTGACTCAACTAATGCTCATTGGTCTCTTTATTAAAATATAATTATCCTTGCATTGATATTTCAGCTCATTTGCTGCAGATTGCTACATTATTGGAACAGATTAGCTTCAAGACAGAGGGACTCCGGCATGATGGAGGTCTAGGGGGAGAGGACATGTCTTTGAGATGTCTCAAAGCACTTCACAGGATGTACTGGGGATTGACTGCATATTATGTGGGTGAAACACAGCAGCCAGTTTGTGCACAGCAATGTCCCAGAAACAGCCACGTGTCCAATTTTATTTGGAGAATTTGTTGGCCAGGTTGCCGGGAGAAACTCCCTTATCTTTTTAAATTGTGGCATGGGATCTTCAGCAACTACCTGAACAGGCAGACAAGACCTCAGATTATCATCTTATCCTTCAAGGACGGCATCTCTGACAATGCAACATACCCCCAGGGGCACTATATTGGAGTGCACTACATTCTCCATAGATGCTGCCTGACCTGCTGAGTGTTCCCAGTGAATTCTGTTTTTGTTTCAGATTTCCAGCATCTGTAGTATTTTGTGTTTCGACTACATTGGAGTATCCTCTTAGACTATTCCAAGTCCTGACATGGAGCTCGAACCCACAACCTTCTGACTTAGAGGCAAGAGTGCTACCAATGAGCCAGACTGACTTGCTGAGGAATGGCTAGAATGGCTGGGATAGTGATGGAGACCAGCGAAGTTGTGAAAGGGAAAGCAGAGCAAGCGAGAGCCTGAATGTAACATTTGAAGCATAGTTAGGCATCAAACAGAACACAGAGATTCTGCAATGGCTCCTTAAAGTGGAGCCTGCAACTATGCAGATTTATTTGGTTAGCGTCTGCAGTGAAAATACATCCTCAGTCTTATTGACACTGAGGTGTAGAAAGTTGAAACTCCTCCAGGACTTGATGTGACAGACAATTGGTCAGAACGACTCTATGCTGGAATTGAGGATAGAGGCAGAGAGTTGGGTATCATCTATGTACATGTTGCAGTGGACCCCATGCTTATGGATGACTTTACTGATGGGAGGCACATAGATGGTGAAGGAGAGAACCAAGGATAGAGCTCTAAAGTACATTGTATGTGACTTGTGGAAACAGGAAGGAGAAGCCATTTTAGGAGACAGTGAAAACTTGGGGAAAAGTAAGAATGAAACCAAGAAAAGACAGAGCTTTGGAAGTGGAGCAGGAAGGAAAGACAGAGGAAAAGGATGGAATTGACAGTATCAAAAACAGCAGAGAGCTTAAAGATAAACCAATAAACTTTTTTCCTCTCACAATTTTCTTTTTGATTTAGAAAAAGAACATCTACCTATAATATTCCACCTGATGCCAAGCCCTGTAGAAACCATCCAGAGATTCTTCCCCTTGACGTATGTAGGTCGTCTTGTTGATATACACACCTACAGAAATACCAGCACTATCAGGTATCAAGAGTTGGTTTACAAGTACGTGTATGTCAAGATGGATAAGCTATCATCATCAATTGAATTTCCAAAACAGTAAGATAGTTTAAAAAAACACATTCATTCCATAGAGGCTAGCTACCACATTTTAATTTCAAAGTTAGCTCTCAACAGTACCACTGCAATGGAAATAGGAACTGGAATGTTATTCGTTTGTTTAGTGCTTTGCTTCCAATTATATTAGATCAAAATAGTTTTGATTGCATTTGCTAGAATAAAAAGGTTCAGAGGGTTCTATATTATTTTTTGAAAAACCATGACATAGCTTTACTAAAATTTACTGATTGTACTTGTTCATTTCACAAGATGAGTTTGGATGAAGAAGGTCGTTTGGTCCATTAGATCTCATTCCTCTAGAATACCCTACTTAGCGTCATACCATCACTGTATCAAGCTGCTTTTTAAATTAGTCCAATGCCCTAGCCTCTGCCACCTTTCCTGGCAACCTGTTCCAGTCATTAATTTTCCTCTGGGTAAAGAGAAACCATAGAAATTTGCGGAACAAAAGGAGGTCATTCAGCTCATCGTGTCGGTGTCGAGTCCAACAAGAACAATCTTTTCAGTTACGTTTACCTGTTCTATTCCCATAACTCTAACTAACTGTTTAAAATATTTGTTTATTTCCACTTGAAGGCCAATATGGATTGTGCCACCGCTCCCATATGCTAATTACTCTGTGCTTATGGAAATATCTCCCAACCTCTTCATTTGCTTGTTTAGAATCTTAAATTGATGCACCCTTGTTACTGATTCCTACTACTGACTAGTAGGAATAATTTCTCCCTATTGACTTTACCAAAACCCCTAATAACATTACGGACTTCTATCAGGTCACCTCTCAACCTCTTTGTTCCAGCGAAAAAAGTCCCATTTACTTCAGTCTTTGCTCACAGACCAAACCAGTCATCCCTGGTATCATCCTAGTAAATCTTCTCTGCACCCCCTAAATTGCCTTGACATTTTTCCCCAAAGTGGGATGACCAATACTGGACATAATAATAATCCTTGGATTTGATATAGCGCCTTGTCAAGTCTTTGATACGTCTCAAGCGCTTCACAGAATATACTGTAAAGTTAATTGACTGTATATTTGTGGGCGAAACACGGTAGCCAATTGCGCACAGCAGTGTCCCATAAACAGTCGGGAATTGAGTGACCAAATTATTATTATTAATTTTAGAGGGATTATTACCCCCAGAAAAGTGATCCGCCAATTGACTAACAACCAAGTTCTTACTTACTGCTAGATAAACAGAGGCGTGTGGAGTAAGGAAACTTGCCCAAAGTTTCACCCTGCCAGGAATCAAACCCAGGTCCTCTTGTTTGCGAGGCGATTGCTCTAACCACTGAGCTACAAAACTCCATAATATTCTAACTGTGGTCTAACTATTCAAGTTTAGCATTACCTCTTTGCTTTTGTATTCAATACCCCTATTTATGAAACCTAAGATTCCATTAGCTTTTTTGACAGCTCTGTCCACCTGCAACTTACTCTTGTTCTGAAATTGCCCTATGCAATATGTAGCTTACATATAACATAAGAACATAAGAAATAGGAGCAGGAGTAGGCCATTCGGCCCCTCGAGCCTGCCCCGCCATTTAATAAGATCATGGCTGATCTTCTAACCTAATTCCATTTACCCGCACTATCTCCATATCCTTTAAACATTTCAGTTTTTAAAAATCCCTTTAGTTTTTAACATATGGGGATGTGAACTCAACTGATTTGGCAAAACAGCTGTGCATCCTGGTTGCCTTGTTTGTGTCATCTCATACTGTTTTGACATGATGAGCTGTCAACTAACATTCCTAGGGCTCTTTTAGCTTCCCCTTTGGCAAGTTCCATTTGCAAATACATAGCCTTACTGCATTGCATGTATGAAGCTGCATAGAATTTATTGATTGACCATCTACACAAGCCTATGAGATAGAAATTCAACTTCAATCTAGATTTACTCTATTAACATGGCATTTCAGAGTGTGGAGAATTTAGCAAATTGTTGAATTCAGTTTTAACTTTCAAGTCAGTTTTCGATAATTATTACAAGAACTTACAGGAAACTTGCTTCAAAATGTTTAAGACTGTATTTTACGAGTTAGCCAGTTAGCCCCTTTGGCCCAGGGTAGGGATATTACATTTGTTAGGAGGAACTGTCTATGACCAGTGTACTCTCTAATTAGGACTGTTTGTTAAGGGCCAATCCAATTTAGAGAGCAGCAGCCTTACCTGCCATGTGCAACTCTTTACCCCACCCGCAATCTAGTCATTGTCAGATTATATATTGGATTTCCTAGATTTTTTGCTGTGACCTGTGCAAAATTAAATTTTTTCAACATGTATGCAAATTATTTCATGATTACAATTACTTTATATGACTACATATATTCTCAACTCACCATCAAATCGGACACGAGGTCTTTCCAGAAACATCTGTCTCCAAGAGGCATACTGCAGTTTACTGCAGCTTCTACCCCAAACCTTCAGGCAGGCTAAATGCCAGATTTCAGGATCTCTGTCAAATAAAATAAAACCTTCAGTAAAAGTTAGCTTCTGCTGATATTTGTACTATTTTGTACTATCTACTGACTAACACCCTTGAGGGTGGGGGAGAGGAGTAAAGGCATCTCTTTGAGGCTGAGCTGCCCCAGGATCAGCCCTCTAGCAATGAAATATCAGAAATTAGTTGATCTTCTGGGAGTCTCGGTTATCCTATTCCTGAGCCAGGTGGGTCTGTAGTATTCCTAGGCCTACAGAGTCCAATACCTGTTGATCCTTACTGTCAGGGCTCACACATGAATAATAGACAAGTGTCCATTAAGTGAATGAAGGATTGGAAGGCAACTGACATCTATGAAATTCTCCACCAGTAGAAGGAAATAACCCCCTTGTGTATTTTGGTTATTCACAGATCATACCTTGCACAAATGTAAAATCCTCGACAGACCAAAGACAGTTGCTCTAAGGATCTTAAGTCCAAGTCACCCGACACTACCCATCGAAATATATACACCAGGACTTCAAGAGGGAGCCCTGCAAATGGATCAACAACAAATGAAATTAACCTCATGTAGTCAGCATTTTCTGGTAAACCATGTACAATAAAATTGTATGATAAGTGCTTAAAATTAGTTATACTGAAGAGCTATTAATAAATGAAAATTTTATAACACCGCTACAGTTGAATCCACATTTATTTTTAAGGATAATTATTAATAAATGCTTGCATTAGATATAGTGCCTTACTTAGGTCAAAAATTTCCAAAGTGGTTCACACCATGATTGCCTTTAAAGTATAGGGGATGTTGTGATGAAGCTAAATCCAGCAGCAACATCCTAGAAACAGCAATGAAATGGCTAAACTTGGATGAGGGAAGAACACCAGAACTCATGCTCTGCTTCAAAATAGTGCCATGGAGATCTTTAATGTTCACCTAAACCTCATGAAATGGCAAGAGGGAACATGAGTTAAAAGTCTAATCTCAAGGAGAGCACCTCAAGCAAGTCAACTTTCACTCTGTTTTGTACTGGACTGTCAACCTACATTATGAGTTCAAATTCTGTTGTAGCATTCAAACCCATAACCTTGTGATTCACTTGGGCCAGACTGAGACAGGACTGCTTTATATTCCACATTACACTCATTTTTCTTGTTTGTCAAAATTCAATTATTAGTCAACGTGATCATCAAATAATTCAGAACAAATTCTTGACATTTAAGGATTTTTGGTTCACTCAGAAGTAATGGGATTGGCTAGAAATTTTCATTATAAAGGCCTTTTCTCTTAATTTGGGTGGTTTCATTGTAGGCTTTATTTGAATGGTTTTATCAGCTCACGGACAAGTCTGAGTAAACATTGAACATCAACCAGACTTCATACTGCATAAGAGGATCCTCTATAAACGTATGTCAGTGAGTATCAAGTATAAGACAGGCATGGATTAGTAACTGGCTTAAGCAAAAAAGAAGAGGGTAGTCAAAGGATACATTAATTCTTTATAGGATAGAGAAAGTAAACTTAGAACAATACTTTTATGGTTTGCCAAGGCAGTAGGTTAAGTGGGAACAGGGTTATGGTTTTAAAGAGCAATTTTGAGACAGACACCAGTAAGTATTTCTTCAAACCAGGGACACTCAACAGTTATAACAGATTACAAGAAAGAGTAGTTGAGGTCCAAGCAATGCACTGGATGGTTTAATGAATCTATTTTAAAGAAAGTGAAATCAAATGGGGCAGCTTCTTCATTTGAACCTTTTTTTTAAATTGTATGAAGGATTGAAGTGTTAGAGCCAAAACTCCATCGATGTTGAAGATTCAAGTCAAAGAGACATTACTGAAATGTACCAGTAACGTTCGTCAGTTTCACTACTTTTCACTGGGGTACATTCTGACTCTCAAAGAAAAGTGGAAGGAAACAGCTGTTATCTCACCCGCTACAAATGCACAGTAAGTAGGACACTACCAGAACATTATGATTTATAGTAACAATGACATCTTCAAGCTAGACTATCCAACCCTTTTGCCTCTGATGATGCACAAATGTTTTGCTTCCGACACATCCTTTCAAACATTTCTTCTGTGTATGGGTGACCTATGGCAAGAGATGGCCTTTTGTGTGGAGTCAAGAAGCAAATCAAAATCTGTGCTTGAAGGCTCCAATTAACTTGCTTGTTTTCTCAGCATTACATATCCTGTGGTTTGAACATGCTCATACAGAACGGTGCAACAAGGGAACTACACTGCATCTATTAGTTACATACCAGAACTGACTGTTTACTCATCTTGTGTGCTTTCTCAAAAATGTAATCTAGTCATAACTATAGCAAAAGATGGCACCAGTTGTTATTCTCCATAGCCAGTCATAAACACGCTTGAATGAAGCTGTCAATTAATCTTGTCAAAGATCTAAAAGCCATCATGAAATTCAGGTTCGTCTAGCTTTTGAAATATCCCCCATTCAATGCTGGAAAGTAAATAATGATGTTATCATATTAAGAGCTAGCTTTCAGTACTTCCAAACAACTTATGAGTCAGAATGCATCAGGTTTCTATCTCGAAATTCATGTTTGAATTATGACAAAAACGCTAAACAATGATGTTGCGATACATTAAGGGCAAAGAAGGTTAAGGCTTCTATTTGAAATTAACTGCAAAGGCCTAGGTTTTAAACGATTCACTTTGATGCTCAATATTATTCAGTTCAATAAGTTACTGACCTACGAATTAGAATTGAGCTAAAAACAATGAACTGTGACATTAGTTCCATTACAGGAAAACATGAAACAAAAGGGTAGATCAGGACTCTCTAGGCTAGAGCACTGCCGCCCAGTCTAGTTTTAATCAACTAAGATTTCAATTAATAATAATAATCCTTGTATTTGATATAGCGCTTTTCACGTCTTATAGACGTCTCAAAGTGCTTCACAGAATATGCTGTAAAGTGAATTGACTGTATATTTGTGGGCGAAACGCGACAGCCAATTACACACAGCAATGTCCCACAAACAGTCGTGGATTGAAAATGATCAATTTATTATTGTTTTTTGTTTTGGAGGGAGTATTATTAGGCGTGTGGAGTAAGGAAACTTGCCCAAGGTTTCGTACTGTCTGGAATTGAACCCAGGTGTCTCGCTTGCAAGGCGAGCGCTCTAAACACTGAGCTACACGAGTATCAAAAGTTGTGAGATGGAGTGTGAAATAAAACAGTATCTGAAAGTGTAAAAGTGAACATAATCTTGTGTTTCTTTTAAAAAAAGATTAAAACATATGTAGTGATAACATTAAGGTATCGCCATGCAATAAAAAAATTCTAACATTATCTTTTGTTAAGACTCTCTGCTTGGATCATGCGGCAATGGTACAAAAATTTAATCTAAATGGAAATCTGAGTATCTTAAATGTGTTTAAATTTGGGGGTGAATTTTTGTGGTTGTCAAAGTGAGAGATAAGAGACCAAGGCTCTTGAATGCCTCAACCAACTCTGTATCTATGGCCCTCTTAAGGCAGTCTGTTCCAAGTTCTCATGGCCTTTTGTGTAAACATTTTCTTTTGGACTCTCCTTCACTAGTTATTTCCCTCTTTTGCCTGGATTTCCCAGCCAGGGTGAAGAGTTTTATGAAACATTACTGAGGGAACTGCTGCGTGATGTGCTAAAGAATGAAACACTTTTTGCATTGAGATTAGCAACAAGAAGTAGATAGCCAGACAAAGAAGAAAGCTCCCTCAGTTCTATCCCAACAAGGCGTCTTAACTGTACCAGAGTAAATGTTTTGCTTTTCACTCATTCATGGGGGTCAATTTAATGGCAATTTACATACTGTAAGCATTTTCACGATAGCAAACGGCATTAGATTCAACAAATCCTTCTTTTTCAACTCACAGCCCAACTATCAAAAACGTTTAACTCTCCTGATTTTTTTAAAAACACTTTGCTAGCTTTGAAAAATGACCATCAGCTGTTTTGCCAACTTAATAAGTTAGATTTCCCACAAAATATACAATCAATTCACTTTACAGTATATTTTGTGAAGTGCTTTGAGATGACAACTTTTAAGAGAGAAGCAGATAATTATTTGGGGAGGACAAGTTTGCAGGGCTATAGGGAGAGAGCGGGGGAGTGGGATTGATTTGGATAGCTCTTTTCAAAGAGCCGGCACAGACACGATGGGCCAAATGGCCTCCTTCTGTGCTGTATAGTTCTATGATTCTATGTCTCAAAGATGTGTTAAGGGCTACATCAAATGCAAGGATTATTGTTATTAAGATGTCTTTCAATTTTCACAAACGTTCTAATAAGCCTTCAAATCCAGTTTGTAAATACTGCAAATATAGCTAATTTACACTACAGTTATAACACTTCTGGCATTTCAAGCATAATTAATAAAAGGATTGTTGGTTAATGTTTAATATGAAAACTTACGAAACAAACAAGCCCCCAAAGAACTGTAACAGGAAATTAAATAACTGCCATCCACAGTCTATGCTGGAAAAAATATTAATCTACTTTTCTGTCTCTGTGCAACTCTTAGTTCCGGAAACGATTTACTCATGAACTACTATGGTAGTATTAAGCAAAATTGAAGGCGGCGACAATGCAATCTAGCATAAAATGATAGCACACTGAACAATTGTAGCTGCCATCCTCCTTGACAATAAAACTTACTCCATCATAAGGTTTGCTCATAAGATATTTTCAACTCAAACTACCGATAAGACCATTCAGTAGAGTTCAGTTAAAATGTGTACTGTAAATAAATACACATATATGTATTTATAAACACATACACAAACATGTATACACACACACAAAGCTGATCCCATAGAACATACCCTAGTTTAGTGCGTCCACTCACAGCGACAGTGTACTGTGGATCAAGCTATACCAGACCCATGGAATAGTTACGGTTTCCAATGTGACCAGCCAACTTCTTGTGCATTCTCAGTAGTGACCTGAAACACTGCCCGTCAGCCATGACATTATTTGAAAAGAGAAGTTAGTTTCTTACAATGTTTTAGCCAACAGTCGTCCAGATAAAATTGGCTATTTTTGAGCCTGTGCACAAAGAGACTGCTGTGTTCGCTCCCCAAAATAGTCACGACTCTGGATAATTTGATACGATAAGGTTCTCAATTTCTTATTTTGGATGCAACCTCTAGTGCAAAGACAAAAGCATAAGTGACAGGTAAAATATCGACAAACAAAAGTCTCTTGCAGTAACTCCAGTGTGTACCTGAAATGTGCATCTGGTTCACTTCAAACTCCGGTTGACAAATTTTGAGCGGAGAGTCCTGCAAGGTGAGCTGCTGTTGAAAGTAGGGCAACAGATCAGTTATTTCACTGGCTTTCCCTTTATCCTCTTTGCTGGAAAAAAAGAGAAATCACTATTTTTTAGAACACAATGTAAAATCAACAAGTTTACCCTATAACATAACTATATTAGTTATTCACAGCCTTTAGGCTTTAATGATAATCCTTGCAACTGATATAGCGCCTTCGAGATTCAAAGCGCGTCACAGGATTTTACTATGAAGTGTTGTGATTGTGTGTACTTTGTGGTCCAACCTTTTGGCTGCCATGGGCTGAATTTCCTATTTGAAAAAGGTCCGTGGGCTAGTCTTTCTCTCTCTCTCGCACTACCCCTTACTCGCCTCTCCCACACACACTCTCTTAGCTCTCATTCAATCACTCTCTTCCCCTCTTACTCTCTCCCAATCAGCCGTGCGGCTCACCATCTTCTGCAGTTGCTAAAGACATGGTGGATAAGGAGACACTCTTGTCTTCCTGCAGCAACGGCTGGTATTATTTGCACTCAGCACTGACTCATCCCAACTGCCGGCTCCTGATGCTGCCATGGAAGGATGTTTACCAGGGAGGGAGGGAAAGTCAGAATTCTGGAAATTGTCTCGGGCTGGATAAAATCAACCACCAGTTGGACCACGCTGCACTAGACTATCAAACTATCAAGAATTGGAACTCATACAGTCTTGGCTGATACTGCAGTGCAGTGTTGGGGACGTCTGCTGCATTGTTGGAGGTGCCGTCCTTCAGATGAGACGTTAAACCGAGGCCACGTCTGTCTGTTCAGATGGATTTTAAAAAGATTCCATGGCACTATTCAAAGTGAGGTGCCCTGGCCAACAATCTCCCCAAATAAAATGCATTTTACAATATATCCTGTGATGTACTTTGGGATGTCCTCCCGATCTAAAAGGTGCTATACCAAATGTAAGATTATTACTTCAAAATCAACCAATGTAGCAGGACCACAGAAGATATCTGGAAATTACTGAACAATAAACAGAAAACTTTTTTTTAAAGTCCCAAAAAGGGGTATGTGCATACTTGGATTGATCCATCAGATATAAAAAAACCTTCAGTCATTCAAAATATAATTACATCACAGCAATCTTTATTCACATGTCAGATATCTGCAAGTCCACTTATCTATATTGGGACTGAGATGTCAAAGTGGAGTAGTGGGAGCTCAAGTGGGAGCAAAATGTAATTTTGTACATGTATGCCATGTAACCAGGTTTGCAATTTTATTCAAGCAGTGCAAGGGAGAGATTGGATATATGTATGTGGTTAGAGAAGAAAGTTACACAAAAACCAAAGACAAACACACACACACACAGGTAGACAGAGAGAGAGAGAGAGAAGAATATACAAAGACCATCAGAGATAGAAAGTCAGAAAAAGAGAAAACAAGTTGGTGAGAAAGAGACAGCCAGAGACACTGATTCAGAACAATATAATAATCCTTCCATTTGGTATAGTGCCTTCACATTTAAAGGATATCTTAAAGACTTCACAGGATTGAATGTGTAAGCTCAATCGTCTCTTCTTCCAATGAATTGCAAACCCTAACAACCCTCTGAATGAAGAATTCCTCTCCCTCTCTCATCAAGGAAGTGCTGATATCGTGCTCTGCATTGTAGTTCCCACAATGGGCGAGTTAAATATAGAGGGGTGAACTTTGGGGCGCTGTATGGCCTTTTGTCAAAATTTCCTTAACCACAAAAACATAGGAATTACGCAAAAAAGTGAAACTCTAAAGAATGACCACTAGATGGAGTCAATGTGCTATTTTAGTGAAGCCCAGTTAGTTGGTAATAAAACCATAACATCCCGTTCAGTTTGCTGTTGTTAGCACACAAAAGGCAAAACACTGGCCAGCGTATGGGAAGCTAAAATGGCTAACTTCTGCGTCATCGGGCTACTACTGACATCGCTTTCTACATCGCAAGCACACAATGCATTAGTTATAGCTCTGGGACGCTACACCGCAGGAAGGACGCTATATAAATGCAAGTTGCTGCTGTTGGTGCTGACTGCCAGGTGTTCTCAGTTAGGACGGGGTAGGATTTTATGAATTCAAGTTTTAATGGGGCTGCACTATATTGAAAAATGTGAAGCAAATATTGGATTGATCCACTTAAACCACACAATTTCACTGATTATGAGGAGTGTAGCTCATTGGTTAGAGCGCTTGCCTCGCAAGCAAGAGTCCTGGGTTTGACTCCCGGCAGGGCAAAATGTTGGGCAAGTTTCCTTACACTGCACACCTCTGTTTACCCAGCAATAAGTAGGACCCTGGTTTTAGTTGATTCCGAGGGTAATAATTCTTTAAAAAAACAATAATAGATCAATCCAGGACTGTTTGTGGGACACTGCTGTCCGCAATTGGCTACTGCATTTCACCCACAAAACAAAATATAGGCAGTGTTTTGAGATGTCTCAAAGACATAAGGCGCTATATCAAATGCGATGACTATTATTATAATATTCAACTAATCAAATATATTTTCTAAGCGTCATCTGGTTTTCAGCCCGAGTCCATAGAGTAGAGCCTGAGCAGTAAGTTGCCACATACTAAGCTTTTCCACTCCCATCACTTTCAGGAGTACGAGTGTAAGTGATCTTGAATTCAATGTCAGGTACAAGCTGCATAGCCCTCCGATAGTACTTGATGGCTGAAATCAAAAAGGATAGCATTTAGAATCATAGAATATTACAATCCAGAAACAGACCAATTGGCCCATCAAGTCTGTGCTGAGCCACCTGATCTAACTCACTCCTGCTCGCTCTCTATCCCTTGGTTATATGATTGGCACGCTAAATATAAACAGCCAAGTATAATTTAAATACAAAATGCTGCGTTACTGCGAGCCTCTTTAAATGAACTTAACAGGAGTTATTATTGACTTATTATTTTCTGGATTTCTCAACATGTCCAACAGAGATCATCAATAGTGGCAAACCATTATTTGATAAATCAAAGGTTTAAGCATTCAGATGCTTCCCCTCACTTACTGCATCTCAAACCTCATGCATGGATTGATTTATTATCTTATTAAATGAATACCATCTACAAGTCATTTAAAAGTACACTCCAATATAAGGTTCTGCAATGCCCTTATCCGTGTTAATCATTATTCTGAATTCCTTTCAATGATGAACAAAAATGATATGGAGCTGTAACAAAGGGGCATATAATTTTAGTACAAGTCTTTGATATGCAGGGATTAAAAGAAATCCCAATTCAGAGATCAGCCACCTTGTGGTGAATTTAGGAACACTTAAAACATGTATTCTTTAATTGAACAGCCAAAAAAATCAAGTAATTTTGAAAATTACCCTGTGTGAAGAGCATTATATAAATGCAAGTTGTTGTTTAATCAACAGAATGTTTAGTGATTCAAAGTATCAACTATTAGCCTTTATATTTCAATATCTAGAATATGCCAAACAACTCAATTTCCAAGCAACAGTAGTTCAATGGTAATTTTACATATTTGATGGCTATTTTCTACAGGACTGATTTTGTTTCAGAAATATGGGTGCAAGTTAATATTGTAAGAATTATATGAATAAATCAGAACAATGAGTTTCAGCATCCTGTTTATACTGGTATAAAAGCTGTACTCATTCTATAAAGTGGAAAATCACAGTGATGAGTGCATTTTGCAGTAAATACTATGACTATTCAATTGTCAATGTTCCTTCCACTTGTTTTTCCATTGGACAGAGGAATTGTTGCATTGTCAACAGTCTATTATTTACCAATAGAAACAGTGAGTATATCTAAGTACCTCTGCATTTCATACATTTAAGGGAGTGAAGAATTTCCTATTCAAAGTGCTACCTAATTACATCAGAAAATTACATCCTTGTGCTATAGAAAAATATTTTTAGTTTTACCAAAATATAGAAACTATTATCACTGGTGGGTGAGTTGGTAACCTGAGGACACCGATTTAAAACAGTTGTTAAAAAAAAACAGATGGGAGGTGAGGAGAATTTTTTCACACAGCGAGTTGTTAGGATCTGGAATGCATTGCCTGAAATGGTGGTGGAAGCTGATTCAAGTAACAACTTTTAAGAGAGAAGTAGATAATTATTTGGGAGGACAAGTTTGCAGGGCTATGGGGGGAGCGCGGGGGAGTGGGATTGAATTGGTCAGCTCTTTTCATGAGCTGGCAGACTCGATGAGCCGAATGGCTTTCTTCTGTGCTGTATAATTCTATGACATAATAATAATATTCCTTGCATTCGATAAAATACCTTAAAATAATAATCATAGTCACACTGAGTTCAAGATCCTCCTCTTCGACCGTGCTTTCAATCACCTTGCTTCCCCCCCCCCGCCCTCCCCAATCCCGACCCGCAGCTCTGGTCCGAAACACAGACTGTCCAACACTTTGGGACGGCCTCCGGATGTGAAAGGCGTTTTACAAATCTAATTTTGTTGTTGAGTTAGAACTCCCATAGTTCTGGCTGACCCTCCAAAGCAGTGATGGAGGTGCAGAAAATTCCTGTCCTTCAGAGGAGACTTTAAACCGAAGTACCATTTGCCTGTTCAGGTAGATGTTAAAGATCCCGTGGCACTCCTCAAAAGAGAAGAGGGTTTCTCCCAGTGTCCTGGCCAACAATTCCCCAGATAAATTGCTTATTCACTTCATGGCTCATTTGGGGACATTGTTGCTGCATAATCACTGCACATCATCGTAAAACCTTTGAAGTGCTTTGCAACACCCTCCAATGTGAAAGGCACTATATCAATGTTATTATTAAATCATCATTCCACACATGCATGTCACCTACACATGGAACTTTCTATGCCTGAAATGCAAAGTGCACATTTTCCCTGGTGGGATGCACACTTCTTATTTAATTCTGGAGAGTATTAGGCACAGGTTGGTGAGAGTCAAGGCTTGGCGACACAGAGTGTTCATTGGGGGATTGCAGAGTTCAACCAGCTAAAGCTACATGGCTTTCCATTGAGAGCTTATCCAGTTAGGATTACCCTACCTGTCAGGGTTTGGGCTTGTAGGGTTAACATGAGCTAAGATAGAAGTGACTGCCCACAGATATTGGGAGCCAATTTGGAGCTGTCCAACCATGGGAAACCAAAGTAATAATAAGAATCCTTGGCATCTGATAAAGCACATTTCATGTGGAAAGGACATCTCAGAGGACTTCACCGGATTTATTGTAAAGTGTAGTGGATATGTGTTTGTAGGCAAACAACTATGGATCAATACCCAGAGGTACTCCATCTTCTCAGTGATAAAACAGCTATAACAACTTCCAGTCATAAACAACCACCAGCTGCTGTTTCAAGTAAACAAAACTCCTTCACAACACAGAGTACTTTTCACTGAAACATACTGGGCAAGCAGGTGAGGAACCAGGTTTCAGTAAATATATTTTCAGGAAGAAATCGTTTTCTAAACACCAATGGTACACTTTGTACCACTCTAGACATCCCTAGAGTTACTTTCCCTTTTAAGAAATGGTAGATTTTGAGCATAGCACAGTAGGATGGAATTTAAAATGTTTAAAGGTTGAGGTTAATAATTAAAATATGGAATGATTCATTTAATACTTCTGAATAGGGCTCGTGATAGCTCAGTGATTAAATTTGCCATGTGATGTGGCATTGTTCCACGTTGAGCAGGAACATACCAAATCTAGGTCGCTGTTACATATCCCTATTTAGTCAACCTCCCCACTTTTGCCAGTAATTGGTTTTCTTGGGGTTAGAGCATCCAGGCTGATCCAAAGCTCTCACCTCAACTAATAATAATAAACCTTGCATTTGATATAGCGCCTTATCATGCCAAAGAGACGCCTCAAAGCGCTTCCCAGGATATAATAATAATAATCGCATTTAACGTAGTGCCTAATCACGTCTTTGTGCTTCACAGAATCTACTGTAAAGTTAATTGACTGTATTTTGTGGGTGAACACGACTATCAATTTGCGCACAGCAATGTCCCACAAACAGCCATGGAGTGAGTGACCAATTTTATTTGGGGGATTTGATCACCAGAACACTGGGAGAAACTCCTCTTTTCAAATAGGGCCATGTCCACCTGAATAGGAAGACAGGACCTATTTTATGATCATTTCTTTATTGATATCTAAGGAAAGTACTTTGCATAAAAGTCATCCTTCAAAACATAATTTACGCTTAAAACAAAGCTGTCCATGAGCGATTTCCCTTTTTATTGTTCAAATATTCCATTAAAAATATACAAAATTATTTTCTCTTTATCGAGGAATAGTCTTGGATGCTGAGAAATAACAATAAATGCTCTGTTTCCAGTGGAAGTATGTGGAGTCTAACAAGGAATCCTTGTTTTAATATCATAGCTGGGTTCCACCTCCACTACACTTGGTCACACCCATGAGTTAATAACAGAGCCAGCTGCATGCTTTGTTGGCGTAGCTTTGCACCTGCTTAGGAGCAAATATAAAACTGCGGACCCTGGGAAACTTCACTGCCAGCTGGATATTGTTGTATAGTTGCCACTCCTGAACTTCCCAAGGTCAAGTGTCTCCCAGGCCAATCAAATTTATCCGCCCCCACAAATCTCAATCAAGTCTCCCGACCCTGGGAAAACAAGGATTCCTTTAATATTTGGCCTGAGACCTGCCTCCTACTGCGACTTACATGACAGGGAGCAGTTTTGACTTGTTGCTAAACTTGTGTTTGCAATTTAATACAACAGTCATATTTCTTTAATGGAAGTAGCATTCCATTGAAAAAACATTTGTTCGTAAAGGGAAAGTAAAATGTAGAACTAGAAAAAATATTTCTCAGCAAGACAAAGATGATGAAAGGGTTTTTAATTAGGATTGTGGTTTCAACTGGACAAGAAAGAATATTTGCAGCCCTAAATCATGTGCTCCAATAATATTTGTAGGTTACATTCACAATGGATGGACTTTCCCCCCCCCCCAACAACTTCTTCCACTCAGTTAACTCAAGCCAGCTTCACATCCCCTAAACCTCTATACAACATTGGGTGAACTTTCAGCCACTCTGGGCTTTGATGTCAGCCTCAGACTCAGTTGGTAGCACTCCCACCTCTGGAGCTGTAAAAATCCTCCCCTCATTCTGAAGCCACATGTCCACCAAATAGCTAATGAGGAAATTCTGAGGCTTGGGGCAACAGCTGCTGGAAAGATACCTGGAGTCTGAGTTCATGAATACACATTTGTAAATTCAGAGCCTGGAATCCACCTTGATTAGCTTGTAGAAGGGTAAGCAGATGCCGCTTACCCAACTGCATCGCCAAATGGTGGGACCATCGTTCAATAGGAAGTGTATCCGAGCTGCGAACAGAAGATGGTGGCAATGTTCTCATGCATTTCATGCTGAGCTGCATTGCCCACAAGGAAGCTCCCTGGGAGTTCCTGGTACTTGCCATCCACTTAGTGAGGATTCAAACCTGTGCTTGTTGGATGTCAAATGGCCAGTGACTATCCTCCTTGTGGGGGAGATAAGCAGGGTCTCCTTAAGAGTTTAACTGGCTCCAAGGTGATATTTTTGGCAACAGAATGTCAGAATCGAGCCAACCCTCTATGGCGATCTCAGTAGTCCAGGTCCTGAGCCAGGTGGGTCCTCAGTAATCCAGGGCTCTGCCGATGACAGCACAGCCAGACTGGCATCCTTTTGAAAGCAAATATGGATTCTGCCTTATGCATCGCTCCCAGCAGGGGAGCCCATATCTTAACAACTCAGTGTGAAAAAAATTATCTTCATCTCCCATTCCACAGCTGTCTTAAATGTATGCCCTCTGGTTAAGAACTCACTGACCAGTGGAAATAATTACACCCTATTGTTTTGGCAGAAAAAATTCCCAGTTTCTCCAGTCACTGCTCATAGGCCAGACCACTCACCTTTGACATCATCCTAATAAATCTACTCTGCAACCCCTCTATGGTCTTGATGCCCTTCATAAAGGAGTGACCAAAACTGGACACAATGTTCTAACTGTCCTCTCCACCTGTTCAGGTGGATGTTAAATCTCTTCTTGTTTTTCCCTCTCCTCTGCCATCACAAGATTGGTCTGGATATAGAAAGTCCTTTGGCCCAATCCGATCTCAAAACTCCCGAACACCCACCTTACTGTCTGTCTCCCCCATCTCAGCATCAAGCTGCTTTCTAAATGAGTCCAGTGTCTTGGCCTCTACCACTTTTCCTGGTAACCTGTTCTAGTCGTCGGTTATTCTCTGCATAGAGGAAAACTTCCTGGTATCTGTCCTGAAATTACCCTTCACTACTCTAAACATATGTTCTTTTGTTCTAATTATTCATTTAAATCCTTCCTCTCCTCCAATTACAAAACCAGTCTGAAAACCTCTCTCTAACTATGCCTTCAACAATCTCCCTCCCATTCGTTGCTAACTCCCAGACTGATGGGCTCCCAGTCCATGAAACACTTTGACCTGCTTTCCTGTGAGAACACACGTATGCGCGCACACAAGTACATACACACGCACACACAAAAAAAAGGTTCAAAGCAACGTCAAAGCATACACAAATACACCCCCACCTGGTCAGCTTCAAAACAAAGCACCCACACACCACACTATGGTCATCTCAGGGTAAAGAATGTGCTTGGCTTCAAAGCAAAGTTCCACCCACTCTGCTTTAATAATGTGCCTTACCCTCAATTTTAGGTATGCTGAATTACATTCAAGAGTTTATTTTTGCAGTTAATTACTCAAAAAAAAATGGATAGAACGAAGTCCATGATTAAATAGATATTTCATGGTCTATGAAATGAGTTGTCCCTTCTTAATGAAACAGACGATCATCATTTGGCCTACTGTGTTAATGCTTAAAACAAGATATTCCCATTGAAAATGGTGTCAACCGGGCTTATTTCTTAGCACTCTTGCCTCAGAGTCTAAAACTTGTGGTTCAAGCACTACATTGAGACTGGACTTTATTCTCACATAGTCTAACCTAACATTCCATTGCAGTGCTGGGGATGCTCTACATTGTTGGAGGTGACGGCCACTAGATGAGATATTAATTCAAGGTCCCATCTGCCTGTTCTTATGGTTCAGGTTAAAGACCCCATAGCACGATTCAAAAGAGAGGTGAGTTGCTCCTGGTTTCCTGACCAGCATAAAATTCATGGCTGATTGTGGAACAGTGCTGTGGGCAAACTGGCTGCTGCTTTCGCCTACAAAATGCATTCATGATCGTCTATCGTAAATACTTTTGTTTAAATTATGCATACACACATGCAAACACACATAATTTTACCTTCATAGACTGCTCCATTTTGTTCTTGTTCAACAGCCTTCAGGAACAGTTCTTTGGCCTGCACCATAAATATACTGGACGTTACATTAATGACTTAAAATGAACAACTAAGGCCTAAAAGATTAAATAATCCTATAATCAAATCTATTCACTTACCAGGACCATCATTGGATTTCATATTGCAACATAAATATACATGAGCAAATTCATGAAAAGATAGCCTCCGAGATTTATTCAGTAAAATATTGAACAGCATTAACATTTTTCATTTCCATCGGAGCTCTAAAATACTATAGGCTAAATTCGATCAAAATACTGACTTATAAGTAACTCATTTATCCATTCAATTTGATTAGACAGTTCACCAAATGTAAAATTATTATGGGTAGAACCAAAATAATGTTAAAATTTGTATGGTTGGTTCATACCACTTGTGACATTACACTCCATTTTCACATATACAACAGTCAGCTCCCAACATAGACAGCTGCAGCTTTATGAATATGGCTCTAAAATGTGTGGTGTAAGTCTCAGTCACCAAAGAGGCAGCGAAGTGCTTGTAACGGTACTCCACTCAATACGTCTGCCTCTACGTTTGATCGAACCAGGTTAGGAAGCGAGCTTCATCCTTGACCTTGGTACACTGAGAGAAGAAAATACGTACATCTCAGAGACAACTGTGCAGGAAGATTCAATTGGCTGCAGGCGTTCCCACGAGATGATAGGCTGGTGCAGGAGAGGACACAGTCTGCTGAGTTCTGAATGGTCTGCAGCTTGTATAGGGAGGAGTTGGGGAGTCTGGCAAGCAGGACGTTGGAGTAGTCAAAACAGGAGATGACGAACTCATGGAACAGCGTCTCAGGCACCTGGGGGGGGCTTGTAGTGGAAGAGGGATGTTGCCGAGATGAGGGAAAGCACAGAACGTGGCCGGCGGGTGGGGTCAAACAAGACACCAAGGTTCTGCACTTGGCATAACCAGCACATATGAACAGCTGTACTGGCTGCAGCTTGGACTTTTCTCAATTTATAAGCAAGTCCATTCTCCCTAATTCTGCAGATCTGGTATTGATCTGGCTGATAAAAGGTTTAGCCAACACAGAAGGAATATCTCTTTCTGAAAAGGCAGCCACAACCGAAGTAGGAAGACTGCCTGAAGGCCATGCCTAGAATTGCCCCTTGGATTTTTCTGGTAAATTTTAAAGCTGAATTTTCTTTACAATTATAGTATTCACTAATTTACAAATCACAGCACAATAATAATTCACTAACTTATCATGAAATATCATACAGGGACATGAATTGACAGTGGACAAACATACTTTTAAAAGAATAATTCAGAATTGGCATTTGTAGTTGAAACAAAAAACATAGCCAAAGCATCACCTTTTCTTCACGAGCAATTTCCTGTTTTCCTTTGGTATCTGATGATTTTGAAGAAAGTCCTCTGATAGAGACTTTACCGGGCTCTATATCTGACCCATGTGATCCTGCACTTGGATTCAGTTCGGACATCCATTGAGCTCTAAACACACTGAGTTCCTCCTGGAAAATGAAAGCGAGATCTGAGCAATTAAACTCACTAACACATGCTGGCCCCTCATTTTTCATCTTGAATTTATTAGAATTGCTCAATTAACTATAATAGCCACATTTCTTTTATTGACAGAAAGTCATCAACAAAAATGTAGTTTGGAGAATGTCAGAAAAAAGCTTTGTGATTTATAAGTAAAAGATCCAGGATATAATATTCATTTACAATGGAACAGGTTAATTCAAAGCGAGGAGATGAAATAAATTGGGCAGCATACGTTTATGCATTTAGTTAGCACCTTTCATATTGGGAGGACATCTCAAAACTCTTCAGAGTTGACTGTGAGCCTGAGCTGGGCGTGGGAAGCTGGGGTGAGAAAGGATGACCAAAAGCGCAGTTGAAAAGAAAGGTCTTAAGGCGGACATAAAGATAAGAACGAGGATTCAGCAGGATCTGGAGACGTTAGGGTTTTAGACGGAAAAGTGATAGATACAATTTCTACAAAGAAATGCAAAGTTTAAAGATTCAGCAAAACAAACTGTCATTTACAACACGTACTGAATGGAAATGTGTTTTAAGACTGGAGAGAATTCTTGGGGGATTGCTGGACATACCATAAAACAACAGTACAGTGGAAGATGCTTAAGCCTGGTACATTGGAGCCTGCCGCGGTGTCTGGTTTAAGCAGCGTGTGAGGCTAACCAAAGTTTTCTTTCCGACTAAACACAAAATACCTTCCTCCCCAACATCTCCACCCTCCTATCTTCCCTCTCCCTCTGCTCCGAATGCCTCCTCATCCTAGACCACTTCAGCCTTCACTTCATCCCCTCCTGAACTACCTCTGCTGACTTCTCCTCCCTCAACTTCTCCCACCACATCCACTCCGCCAGCTATGTCCGCGGTCACCCCCTCGACCTGGTGACCACTCGGGGCCTCACTGTCTCGCATCTCACAATCACCGACAAAGCCACCTCGGACCATCACTTCATCTCCGTTATCTCCTTAATCCCTCTCCCCACCACTACCCAACCCACCTCCATCTCCTACCACCCCTAGAAAAAAATCTCCCCCCTCCCTCTCCACTACCTTGGAGTCATCTGAACTCCTCCCACTCTGGGCTTACTCCCACAATGACTTACCATCCTTGGTCACTCTCCTCCACAACTTCCTCTCCACCTCACTCAATGCCTTGCTCCCCTCATTTCCTGAACCATCTCCTACTCACGAAAGTCATTATGGTACACCAGCCACCTCTGCTCTCTTAAGGCACAGTGCGTGCCGCTGAATGGACCTACCTTAAATCCAACCTAACGGTCCATTGGCAGATCTGGCTGGACCTTGGCAAATCTTACCGCTCTGCCCTCATCCCTCTGCTAAATCATTGTTCTACTCCAAGACAATCTTGGAAGCCCTACCCCTCCGTCCCTCCGCATCTTCAAACCTGTCTCCCACTCCTCTCTCCCCACCACTATAACCCACATGAAACCAAAGACCTCCTCCCTTAACCCCCAAACCCTCATACACTCATTCATTACATCGAGGCTTGACTATGCAAACTCCTTCCTTGTCACCCTCTTCAACTTCTCCCTCTATAGGCTGCAGATCGTCCAGAACTCTGTAGCTCATGTCCTCTCCCATACCAGGCTCCTTGACCCTATCACCCCCATCCTTGCCCGACTCCATTGGCTTCCCATCACACAGACGATAAAGTTCAAGATCCCGGTCCTAGATTTCAATCCTGGATTTGAATAAATCATTCTAATTCTAGTCTCGTTGGTATAAATTCAACAGCCAACCCCACAAAATATTAATTGAAATATGATTGAAACACAGTTGTTGCTATTAGCAAAAAAAAATTCACTGGTTGAAATCATTGGTTGCACTCAAAATCTTTAAACTACAGCCAAGTGCAACCTAATCTTCTCCACTCAGCGATCAAATCCCTTATTATGTCATCCTAAACTCAGACAGCAGACAATGCCGCGCACTGTACTGCAGTAAATAATGCTGCTCATTGGTCAATCTGCTCAGGGAGATGCTGGAGAAAGATGAGACTCTCCTTATTCCCCCCCGATACCCACCACCGACAAAGCTCATCCTTTATGGTAAGGCTGATCAAACTATCAGTCAACCTCTTCAATTCTACACCACCACCAACCCCCTTCGCCACACCCACACCCACCCACACATCCTAGAATCCTAACAAAGGAGGACAGGAGGCATTTAGCCCATCACCCCTGTGCCGGTCCAATAAGATCTAATAAACTGGCGACACAAACTGACTGGACTGAATACGTTTCTAGTGTGTGGACACATACATTTTGATGAATAAGGTGACTTTCCTCCCCTCCCTCGCAAAAAAGTGCTTAGAAATGTAGATTCTAAGAAAAACTATTGCTCACTTACTTGAGGAAAACTTGCCCTCAAACTGCTACATCATTATGACAATCTAAGTTAATAATTACATACTGTATTTTAGCACGAATGACCTTAAATTGTCACTAGCAGAAATGGTGCAATACAACTGTCTTCCGATGTCATACGAGCTATTCAAAGTTTATGCATCCAGTTGGATTGTCCAACAGCACTCTTTTACAAGCCTCTAATTTTCTTTCAAAATAATTTATGAATCAATTCTGCCTTACTATAGATTATGGCAGAGAATTTTACTTTTCGACCTCCATAAGATATTTCTGCTTCAATTCCCTGGCACAGAATGCAAACAAATATTTATTGAAGATCTCAGCCTCATTGACTTCTGCACAGAAGTCAATCAGGGAGGCCCTTTAAGGTCCAGCTGGGAAAGCAGAAAGCAATGTTATTTTAACAACAGGAAAACCCTGAGGTAGAAAGTAGCCAGATCCACTATGCTATAAATACTATCAAATAATTTTATTTAGAGTGTACAGCATTCAGTAATTTGCTCAGCACAGCAAGAAATCAATACTTTTCCAAGGATTTAATCACCCATGTCTGACTTTTGGGCACATTTCACATCTCATTGAACAATCTTTTACACTTCAAGAGTTCAAACTGTACATTGCACTCACACAAGCATCAAAACAACTTTACTTGAAATACTCCAACCAGCCTTAATTACAGGCCTCCATAAACAGACAACGGCCAACTGAATTAAACAAATTATAGGTCTATTTCTGATAGTCAATTAATTAACTACATTAATCATAACATGACTTAAATCCTACAATTCAGCATACTTCTAAAAGCCCACCTTAATATCGCTTAACCATGAGTGCACAACTTATAATCCTTTCAACCTTTTCCTGAACTAAGAGCCTGGCTCCTTTACCAAAATTTCACTGAACTGTTAATAAAAAATGTTGTATGTCCACAACACAGGAACGCAATAAACATAATGCATTAAAACATTTTAAATTCATGCTGCTCCTATACAAACTAATGTTTAGCAATTTCTGTATGCTAAAGATCTTAACAGACCATTAATACTGTAGCAAACCATGAAATTGGATATCCTGCCCATAGCTAAACTATAACGCAAGAGCTGGACTTCCATTCAGCCCAGATGCATTAGTTAGGCAGCTAATGTCTCTTGTAGTATGTGTATTTTACCACATTTTGTAGCACTAGATACATCATATTGAATATACAGATATTCTTTAGAAATAAAAATAACACATCTTTGGTGCTCTGTAACAATTCATTTTGAATATTAATTTAAAATTAAGAAATAACTGAACACGTTGATTCAGTCAATGGTCACTTATAAAACTGAAAAAGTACAGTGCAAAGTACGAAATGTAATAGTTTCCAGTTTGAAACTACATGGTATGCTACAACATATAGCGAGATTTATTCGGATATCACTTAATTTTAAAGCTTCTGGTAAATTGCTCTATGCAGCATCACACCCAATACTAGGAAAACATATCACTATAGAATAATTGATAATAATCCTTGCGTTTGATATAGTACCTTATTACGTCATTGAGACATCTCAAAGCACTTCACAGGATACACTGTAAAGTGGATTGACTGTATTTTGTGGGTGAAAGGCAACACTCATTTTGTGCTCAGCAATGTCCCATAAACAGCCATGGAGTGAGTGACCAATTTTATTTGGGGAGGGGGACGTTGGCCAGGATACTGGGAGAGAGAAACTTCCTGCTCTTTTCAAATAGTGTCATGGGACCTTTGGGTCCACCTGAAGAGGATACCTTGGCTTTAATGTCTCATCCAAGGATGGCCACTCCGACAATCCTCGAGAGTGGTACCGCTGAGCCAGGCTAAAACAACATTCTCACAAACTTTACTGTTAAATGAATAACAGACAGTGTTCCAAGGGCAACACACACCTCAATTCTCAAACATCAGATTAACTACTCAAACTTGAACAAGTTTACAATATCATCTGAATCAAATTTAAAAAGAAGCCTCCCAATAGCTCCACCGCTCATGCGATAATCAGGATAGTATTTGAGTATTCTCTGACAAACAAAAGTATTTGATTTCCTATAAACAAGCTATGATATTGCATAAGCATTGATCAAAGATGTTAAAATTTCCCTGCTAATTTTTGGGGGTCAGTTGGGTATGTCTGACATACGCAGAAACCCATCACCATCCTTCAGAGTAGCCAAACCAAACTGAAAATTCAATATATTGCACTTTACAAGAAAATGCAAGATAACCTAGAGGAGAAACAGAATGTAGAGTATCTACAAAATACCCAAGTGAGAACTGAAGTTGAAACAAAATATTTTAAATCACACCCTTAAAGGGCTGAAAGTCTTGTGTCAATAGGTTGGTAACCATTATTTTCTTGCAATTTTTCCCCTGACTAAGTACTTACTGTATCCTATTCTGTACCATGGCTGTCATTTGGTGTCAGTGATATGGACAACCAACGGCAGCTTTAAGGGCAAAGGACAAAAAAAATCTACTCTAAAATGAGGCTGGTACATCGCGTGCTTGTAATTAGGTATTCTGCCTGCTCTTCTATGTCCCAGCATATCATCAACTGCAGCAACATAATGGCTGGGCAGTAATCCTACCACGTTGATAGATGATGGTCATAAATGCATACCCAAACAACATTTCACAGTACCTGCAGTACCTAAGTACCTGCGAGCAGCAACCACTGAGGAAACACAACTATTTCAAAGAAACAGCATTTGTCCGGACTTAAGCAAGTTATTATTACTCATGTCTGGATGTCAAGGGTAATTAAAATATATATTATATATAATATACAGACATACACAGTATATCATGTTCAATATTAAAAATATTGGGGATTGGGCTTTATATCCAGAGGGATAGAATATAAAACTGAGGGTGATGTTAAAGTAATATCAAACCTTAGATGGGTCACATTTGTGTCCAATTCTGCTCTCCACACTATAAGGATATAGCATGAATGAAAGAGAGTAGGTTTATGAGGATGACAGGTGTCTGCGATCAGGACAAACTGGATAGCTGAAGGCTTTTTTTTCAGTAGAGAGTTCTTTAATAGAAGTATTTAAAATTAGAAAAGGGTTAATAAGGTTAACATAAATAGCCTGGTTTGGGAGCCCATAACTAGGGGTCACAAATATATGGTAGCAACTAGGGGATTCAAAAGAATTTAGGAGGAACTACTTCATGCAAAGGGTAGTGAGATCGTGGAACTCGTTGCCTTAAACAGAGGTTGAATCGGAGAAAGCGGGGAGGATGGTAGGGTTTTAGGTCGCAGAAGAAGGTGAGGACCAGGATCTTGAACTGTATCCTCTAATTGAGGGGAAGCCAGTGGAGTCAGGCGAGGATGGGGGTGATAGGGTCACAGAGCCTGGCACAGGAGAGGTCACAGGCTACAGAGTTCTGAATGACCTGCAGCCCACGCAGGGAGGAGTTGGGGAGGCCAACAAGCAAGGAGTTTGCATAGTCAAACCTCGATGTAATGAATGCATGTATGAGGGTTTCGGCGGCCTGCGGTATGAGACAGTGGCTGAGCCAGGCGATGTTGCGGAGGTGGGGGAAGGCAGAGCGGGTCATGGCACGGATGTGGAGTTGAAAGGATAGTTGAGGTTAGGGTCAAACCAGATGCCAAGGACCAGCTATATTGGGAAGTACAACAATTATAATAATACTGCCCTTGCATTTGATATGTGTGTATTAATTAGCCAATTTTCACACATCATTGCCACATAAATAACTACAAAGTGAAAGACTTTACCAAGGGAATCCTTGACCCAGGACACCAGAGTTAAACTCCCTTGTCTTTTTGAGTAGTGCCATGGGATCTTTGCAGACAGGACTTTGTTTAATGTCTCATTCAAAGGACACACCTCCGCAATGCAGCTGTCCCCCAGCATTGTATTGGTGGTACAATAGATCAGAAGTTAAAAGTCCAGACATAGGGCTTGAATCTACATCTTTACAACTCAGAGCAAAGAGTGATAGCAACTGAGCCAGGCATGTCAGCATAGTTTTGTAACTTATGTAAGACTAACAAGCTAAGGTATTATTAGTCTTAAATAGGATCCATTTACCTAACAGTTTTGCCTTTGCACCACACACTAAAAATAAAATTCAACAGATTGCATTTATACAGCAACTGTCACATAAATGTGTCAAAGTGTTCTACATAATGAAATAACATTCTATAGAAAAAGCAAAGATGAATATCCAATAAATCTTAATTCGGGGATAAATTCAGAAAAATAAAGTAGATAACATTTGGAGAAAATATACATCTTGTAGGCTCTAAAATGTTGATCCCAGTTAAGTCAGCACAGCAACCAAAATATCTCACAACAACGTCACCCATAAGAACAATAGTCAAGGGTTTGCACACCAACTGGGGATGGAATTAAGAGCGGTGGAGAACAAGGTGGGACAGGCAGGGCGGAGAACATGGAGCAGACCAGTGCCTGCAGAGCAGAGGGTTAGTTGGTAAACTTTTAGCAGAATTATCAATATGAGCTACTAAATAAGCATATATCCTTAGGCACTACTGTAGTTCACACTGTTTCTTGGAGTAGGCCAAGCACATGATTTAGCAATTTCTATTTTTATGATCCTCATATTCCCCCAAATTTAACTACCCCTTACGACAATGCATTTGCGCTATTGGCTGCCGCGTTTCGCCCACAAATATACAGTCAATTCACTTTACAGTGTTTGAAACATCGAGAAGACATGAAAAGCGCTATATCAAATGCAAGGATTATTATTCCCTCAAACCCATGTTCAAATCCCTTCACTCTCTGGCACCTCCCTACCTCTCTCACCTCCGCACCCCCCAATCCACCACCCGGCGCCTCCGCTTGACTGACACCGGCCTCCTGCTCATCCCTCGAACCCTCCGCCCCACCATCGGAGGTCGCACCTTCAGCCACTACGCCCTGAAACTCTGGAACACTTCCCTCAATCCCTCCGCCTTGCCCCTTCTCTCCCTTTTCAAATCACACCTGACAACCGTCCTCTTCAACCTCGCTTATGGCACCTTCCCCCCACCGGCTTGGGAGTCAGGCTCCGCCACTATTAAGCGCTCTGGGACACTACCCTCTGAGGCGCTATGTAAGTGCAAATTGTTGTTGTATTTCCCTGGAGAGCTAATCTTTTAGTTTATAAAATAACAATAACAACCCTCGCATTTGACACAGCGCATCTCACGTTACAAGGCTGGATCAAAGCGCTTCACGGGATCCACCGTGAAGTGTAAGCCACTGCCGCGTAACTCGTAGGCAAAAGCAACAACCGCCTTGCAACTGCCCGCAGGAATCTCCCAACGAAACAGCCATTGAAATGAAAAGCTAAAATCCTGGTGGATTTCCTTCAATCAATCAGAATCGGTTACTCCCTTCCCTCCTCCAACCCCCCCCCCCCAATCATCGTCATCCCTTTGAACCTGGATCATTATCCACCAAAATAAACAAGAGATTGATAGCAGATCGCCCTCCGATCTTATTTGGAGGCTTGCGATACACACAAACACACGCAGGCGAAGGGATTTTGAAGACGGGGAGTTAAACCATGTTCGGGGGAGGGGGGGGGGGGCGGCCGGGAAGCTTTGAACGAAAAAGCGAACCATAATACATAATCTTTGCAATTTAGATACCGCGCCTTAGCACGACTTCGAGACGTCTCAAAGCGTTGGGGGGAGGGGGAGGGGGGGAATGTACTGCAAAGCGTAGTGACTGTATATTTCGTGCACAGCAACGTCCCACAAGCGGTTTGTGGTTTGTGAGTGACCACATTATCATCATCACCACCATCATCATCACTATTATTTATTGATGGTCGAAGGGATCGTGAGCCCCGTTTCGGAAGTGGCGCCCTGAATGAAATAACAATAATAACAATAATAATAATTATTATTATTAATTATTATTATAAATGAAATTTTTTTAAAAAAACCGCAGGTCCCGCAAACTCCCTCAGAACCCCCAGAAATAGTTCAAAAGAACCGCAAAAAAAAAACCAACAACACCGCCGCCCCCTCCCCAACCACCACACCCCCCCCCCACCCCTCCTCTCTCGGGCTGTTACCATGCTTTTAGCTGCCTGTCGACTTCCAGCACCGAAGAGATATCGTCGCTCTCTTATTTGAGTAAAAGTGCATGAAAATCAAACGACCAACACACCCGACGACGACGACACCGGAGAGAGAGAGAGAGAAGGGGGGGAAGCAAAAAAAAATATGTATATATATATATATTTCCTAATTCAGATTACTGCAGTTCGCGGTCGGAGAAGCGGACGACACAAGCCAAAAAGATACGCGCTCGCCGGACGGCAGCCATTTCGAAAGCACTGGAAGCCCCGGCGACCAGACGACGGTGTCGGTGTCTGGAGGAGGGGAAGGGGGGGGGGAGGAGGAGGAGGGGGAAAAAAAAAGCGCCGCTGCACTGAGTCACCGCTCGCTCTGCTCCCGCCCGCCCGCCCGCGCGCCGCACGCACGCACGCGCAGTTGCTCGCGCTGCCTCGACCGACACGGAAAAAGTCCGAGCGTGCGTGCGTGTGTGTGTGTGCGCGCGCTGCGCTCCTCTGACGTTTTTCAAAACCGAACCGCCGGGGGGGGGGGGGGGAGACGGCGGTTGAGTGAGTGAGTGAGTGAGAGAGAGAAAGAGCGCGTGAGTCGGCGCTCGCGGGTACGATACGTCATCAGACGGACGGCACCAGCCCGCGCGGGAAAGGTGCGCGAGCACGCAGGCTCACGCGCGCGCGCGCACGCAAGTACAGCACAGCACAGCCCGCGAGGTGGGGGGGGGGAGAAAGAAATGGAGCACGAGGGAGGCTCATGCGCGCATGTGCAGACCGCCCCGAGGAGGGAGTTGGGCTTCTCGAAGGTGGGAGGGGGAGGGGGTGAGGGAGGGACGGAGGGGGCGCGGGGACGGCTCACACGGTTTTGTCACTCCATCTGCTCCGGGCGGCCGGAGCCGCCGCCATGTTCGGCCGGGGAGGAGGAGGAGAAGGAGGAGAAGCAGCAGCAGCAGCAGCGAGGGGAGGGGACCTCGGCGAGTGAGTGGCGAGTTCGGAGAAGCGGGTTAACTCGTGGGTGGGTGGGGGTCGGGTGCGAATCAGTAACCGAGGTTTTCTTGTCCTGTTCGAGGAGAGGAGAGGAGAGCGGAGGGAGGGGTGAGAGGCTGTGTCTGTGTGTGTGTGAGGCTGTGTGTGTGTGTGGATGAGTGTGTGTGTGTGTGAGGCTGTGTGTGGATGAGTGTGTGGATGAGTATGAGTGTGTGTGTGTGGATGAGTGTGTGTGTGTGTGGATGAGTGTGTGTGGATGAGTGTGTGTGGCTGTGTGTGTGTGTGTGTGTGTATGAGTGTGTGGCTGTGTGTGTGTGTGTGGATGAGTGTGTGGCTGTGTGTGTGTGTGTGTGTGAGGCTGTGTGTGTGTGTGTGGATGAGTGTGTGTGTGTGGATGAGTGTGTGTGTGTGGATGAGTGTGTGTGTGTGTGTATGAGTGTGTGGCTGTGTGTGTGTGTGTGGATGAGTGTGTGTGTGGCTGTGGTCTGTGTGCTGTTCAACTTCTTTTGTTGTTCACATTGCTTGGCGATTAGTTCACATCCATCCACACCCCCTCTGTCTGTGACTGTCTGTGTGTGTGTGTGTGTATATACATATATGGAGGTTAAACCCAGTGGTTGCCCACACCTGGTAGAAATAAATAAAATAACCAATTTAGTTTTGCTCCTGTCGAATTGCCTTTTGAATTGCTGTATCTAATAATAATTTGGTCACTCAATCCATGACTTGTTTGTGGGACGCTGCTGTGCACAGTTGGCTGCTGTGTTTTGCCCACCAAATATACAGTCAATTCACTTCACAGTGTTTCCCCTAACAGTCGTGAAGTGAGTGACCAGTTTTGTTTGGGGGTAAAAAAAAAGAGGTTTGAGGTAAAACAGACTGTTATTGACAATCCAATTTACATACAAAACAATAAATTACAAACTTGTGGTTGTGGAGACTTTAAAAGGGAGTCAGGAAAAGCGATTGGGTTTTGCAATTTGCAGTTTAGGACGTATGTATCTCCTTGAGAAATCTCAAAGGGCTTCACAGGATTTTCTGTGAAGTGTAGTTAAAAATACTTTCAATTCTAAATGGATATGTCCGTGCAAATCCTTTGAATCCGATTTATAATTGTTATTTACAGTGACTTTGAGCTTGCAGTTTAAGCTGACACTCCATTGCAATGCTGGGTAGGGCTGGGGTGTAGGAAGTGGAGCATTTGGATGGTCCTGTCAACTGAACGTTAAAGATCCCATGGACTATTTCAAAAGGAGGGAGTTTCTCCTGGTGTCCTGGCCATCGTTCCTCCAGATAGGATTAGTTATTCACTTCATAGCTCTGGAACATTGCTGTGTGCAAATTGGCTGCCATCCTTGCCTCCCAATACAGTTACTACACTTTACAGTGAATCCTGTGAAGTGCTTTGAGATGTTTCAACAATGTGATCAGGTGCTTTTTCAAATGCAAGGCTTATTATTTTTAACTTTGTAATCAGCCAAGGCTCTAGAACTGAGTTGAGAAAACATTTCTTCACTCAGAGAGTAGTGCATTTATGGAATTCTCTACCCCCAAAGTCTATGGATGCTCAGTCATTGAACACATTCAAGACTGAGATCAATAGATTTTTAAAAACTAAAGGGATTAAGGGTTATGGGGATAAGGCAGGTAAATGGAATTAGGTTAGAAGATCAGCCATGATCTTATTAAATGGATTGGCCTACTCCTGCTCCTATTTCTTATTTCTTAAATGATTGGAGTGCAGTGATGGTTTCAGGTTGTATGTGTTCCTATGTATATTGATCTAATCACTTTTGAGTGAAAATCTGATGTCTAATTGGAAAATTGTGAGAACAATTGTTCTGGCTGACACCGTTGCAAGTCAAAATGTAATTTGTTGTTGAATGAAAGAAGAACTTGCCATTTTATAGCACTTTATCAAGTCACAGACTCCACGTGTTTCACAAGTTTATTGTTCAGTGTGGTGACATTGTCAGCAAACATTATCTGCCCTTGCTCTCTGGAATTCCAACCTGGAGTCCCTCCAAATCGCTGCCTCACCTCATTCAGCTCGGACTCGAGACCTACTTCTTTAACCACGCTTTCAACAACAACAGATCTGCAAATAAATTTGAACATTGTTTTAATATCTATTAGATGCTTTTAATTCAGCAGTCCCCTAACATCTAGATCTGATATTGTACAGATAATCTGCAACAATAGTCTTCCCCACCCCCCTACCAGTGGACATAATCAACCTGTTCCTCTCTGCCAGTACCATCCCACTTCCTGAGACGCCGTCCGGCGTGGAGGGCACTTTATAAATCCAAGTTGTTGTTGTTCCTCTTCGAAACTGCTGACATTACTGATCTTCTCAAAAAACGCACCTTTGATCCATCAAACTTTGCTAACTCCCGGTCCATCTCAAAACTGCCCCGTAATTGTCTTTGGTCTGCCGGGTGTCCGACATGTGGAAACCCATATCTAAACCAAACTTTCTGTGCATCCCTAACTGCCCAAGGCTATATTCCTGGTCGCCTCCTTTTTCTCATTTACATGCTCCTTGTTGGCGATATCATCTGCTGACATGGGGTAAAATTCAAAACTCTCCCACTTGTGCCCTCACCCATAACAGGCTCCACATTCATCATCACAGTTCTTGCCGGGATCCACTGGCTCCTTGACTGTTACGTGCTCCGAGACGCTACCCGTGTGAAGGATGCTATATAAAGGCACGTTTTTGACATTGTGTATGTGGTTACTCAAAAGTTGCAAATTCTGGGGATTCTGCTTAACTGGTCGTTCTGATTTTTCAACCTTAAATTTAAAAATCCTCACATTTTGAGAATTACATCTGTCAACTCCTTCAACTGCTATCTTACTCAAGTGACCTCACCAACAGGGAGCAGGATTGTTGAATGTCCCAGAGTGACTTAGTTTACTTTTCAACAGGAAATTGGCAGGCTGGCTAAGATGGACGTTAGAGATCCCATGGAACTATTCAAAAAGCAAAAGGAATTTTCCCCCAGTAACGTGGCCAACAATCCCCAGATAAAACTGGTTATTCATTTCACAGCTGTTTGCAGAACTTTGCTGTGTGCATTATTGACCACCGCATTTGCACGCAAAATACACACAGTAAACCACTTTGCAGAATATCCTGTGAAGCACTTTGAGATGTCTCAACAACATAAGGTGCTAAAACAAATGCAAGGATTATTATTAACTTTGGTTCAGCCCCGAGGGTTCAGAGATGCCCAGCTGCGTACCATGCTTTCCTGGAGTAGTTCCCAGTCTGATCAAAAGCTCCCACCTACAATAAACTAAATAGTTACACTGTGGAGCAGTCTAGTAACTGAGGTATGCCATGGATCCTCTAAACATTAGCAGGTAATTTTCCACATGAAGCTAGAGTATTTTGAACAGACAGATTTAGGCTGCTTATACTGGCATCGCCATTTGCATAATAAACAAAACAAGTTGAACAACATGGAAATAATTTTAGAGTACATAGTTAAATTCATAATTTAATGAGGATAGTGTCATTAATGGTTGCACAGTATTTTATGACACTGCACTAGGTTAGTCTTCAAGGTTAATTTGCATTTCTTTATATATTTTCTGTGTATTATATATTATAATTGGGCACAAGATAGTATTCATTTCAGTTTTCAGTGAGTGGATGGAATCTCAACCTACACACACTCAATGACTACTGTTTCTAAGGGTATATTTTGGCACGATGAGTAAATATTTTTGTGGGTAGTGGTAAATTTCCATGCCATCAGCACTACCATTATTATTCATATTTGTAGAAAATGTTCTAGTTTGTTTGTGCTATAGCAAAGGAGACCTTCGAGTACTCATCCATTTCTAATTTCCAGAGCACTAATTCCATAAAGTAAGTAGGTGGATTGGGTTGCTATGATGTATTAATTATTGTTTTTACAGCATTGCATTGATTTGCTGTACGATATTGCTAAACTTTGTTAAACAAAAGTTTTTAATGCTGTTTTGTCTAAGATTATCCTTCATGAAGATCGGGGTTTGGGTCAAAGTACCAGAGAGCTGACACTTACAATGCAAACCGTAATCCTGGCTAAATTTCTTCCTTGGTGACAGGAGGGGTGAAAATGGAAAAAAAGCAGGGAAAATTAAAAAAGATTACTACCAGAAGTCGTGCTAGGAAAATCACAAATCAAAAAGATTTGTTTTGGATGCATGTTGTGAATATTGGGCCTATCAAAAATAAACAAAAATCTCCTCTGATCCCAATAGGGGCAATGTAACAAGTGAGAATTTGTAACTACATCTAAAAATATTTCCTATCTTGTCAAAATATACTACATTGTATACTATACTGTTAAAGAACAGACATAAAGTTGCTTAATGAAATGAAAATCCTACATAGTTAGCATATCAAATCTATCTCATTTCCAGGGTTAACATAAATAATAATTATTATTATTAGGTGATGATATTCCTTGCATTTGATATATTACGTCGTTGAGACGTCTCAAAGTTCTTCACAGGGTGTACTGGAAAGTGTATTTTGTGGGAAATATGTGATTAGAGTAGTTTACTGCAGAAATTTAATGAAAAGGTTTTATATGCAACAGCTGTATAATTGCTAAATGACTGCTTCTATGGCCGCGTGCCAGTGGAAAACTTGATTCTTTGCTTATCAATTCTAGAATAAGGCTGATGGCATCCTTATGAATCTATGCTGCATCTTTTCCATTGTTTTATATTAGCAATGTATTTTGTCACCTGATGTGATAATTTCTGAAATGATTGGCATTTAGAGCTCTCCTTTATTTTTTATGTTACCAAATTTGTTGTACCACAATGAAAGTAGTTGAGATCTGACGCAAAGTGTGTCGCACAGTTGTTTAATAGCTTTAAACAAACCATTTCACCAGTTTCAGTACTATTTCATTTTCATTCTAATCAGAGAATATTATCATGTAATCTTATAAACGGATCTAAAGGCGGTTTACCAGCTGTTGGTGGATATTTTTGTACATCTGGCCCACAAACCATAAAAAGCTTATAGGATAGTTTCTTGTTAAATATTTGCATATTTTAGCTAGTAGTTGAACATTATTATTAAATGTAAGAATTATTATTGGCATTAAGTACTACTCACGTGAAGGGTGCTATATAAACTCAGGCTGTTGTTGCTGTTGCTTGAATTCTTGTTTAACTAAAAATGTAAGCAGTCTACAAAACCTGGCGATCTGTAATAAAAACAAATGTTGAAAAATTAACAGCAGTTTCATTGGTCTCTGACAGATTATACCAATTGTTTATTTCTAATTTGGTTTAACTTTTTACATATACAGCTGTAAATTCATTTTTGTTAAAATAACTTGAAGCTAACATCTCCAAAGTTTAAGAATCTACATTTGCACTCGATATAAGAAGTATTACGTAGCTGTGTTATGATTTTATGCATTTAATTGATTACTGATAAGTGTAGTGACTATATTTGTAGGTTTACACGGCAGCCAGTTTGCACATAGCAATGTCCCACAAGCAACCTTTATGATTGCTGCCAATATCTCTCCCCAAAAGCTGCTGAAACCCTGGTCCATGCCTTTGTCACCTCTCGGCTGGACTACTCTAACGCCCTCCTCGCCGGTCTCCCATCCACTACCATCCGTAAAATCTAACTCATTCAGAAATCTGCCGCCCGCATTCTCATCTGCACCAAACTCCGCTCCCCGATCACCCCGGTCCTTGTCAGACTGCACTGGCTGCCTGTCCCAGAGAGGATTGATTTCAAGATCCTCACCCTTGTATTCAAGTCCCTGCACTCCTCTGCCCCCCCCCACCTCTCTGACCTCCTCTTTCCTCAGCACAGTACCCGTTGCCTTCGTTCCTCCGGGTCTGGCCTCCTCCTCGTCCCCCGACTCCTCCGCTCCACCCTCGGCGGCCGTGCCTTCAGCCACTACGCCCCGAGGCTCTGGAACTGCCTTCCTCACTCCCTTCGCCTCGCTTTCTCTCTTCCCATTTTCAGGTCTCTGCTGAAGATCTTTCTTTTCGGCCGCACCTTTGGTCACCTTCCCACCTCTCCCCCTGGCTCGGCCCCGGGATCCATTACTGTAAAGCGCTCTGAGACGCCGCCTGGCTTGGAGAGCGCTATATAAATCCAAGTTGTTGTTGTTGATTGACCAATTTTATCCTGGGGATTGTTGGCCAAAATGTCAAGAATAATTTCCCTTCTATTTTCAAATAATACCATGGGATCTTCAACATCTACTGAACAGGAAGCTGGTACCTTGTTTTAAAATCCTAAAAGAAGGCTAAAAGAAGGCACAAGACTGAACCCAAAGTTTCGATGAGCGCAAAACTATTGTTGGCACATCCAACATGGCTGTTGTGGAGTCCTGTAGCTCAGTGGTTAGAGCACTCGCTTTGCAAGTGAGAGACCTGAGTTCTTCCAGGAACCTTGGAGTTTCCTTACTCCACACAAAGACTATTGTGGACACTGCTGTGCGCAATTGGCTGCCGCGTTCGCCCACAAATATACAGTCAATCACCAGTGGGCAGCACTATCCCAGTGCTGTACTGGGGTGTGTGCCAGTGTAAGGTTTGTACCTCCCTGAACCAAGCATTATTTTTTAAATATAAATTGTTGGACTTGCTGTTCAAAAATCTCACCAAGTCACTGAATGCCTGGTAGAGTTTTGGGTACCCCATTATCAAACCATATCAAATCAATAGAAAAGGTGCAGCCTGGATTTAGATTCGCTGTCGCCAGGCCTGCCTTAGCACCCTGATCAAAGCTGTTATTTACATTGATTGAAAATGACAACAGACAGTTGTAAAGAGGATTAGTAAAATTATGTGGTGCTGTTAAGTTTTTTAAAAAAGGAGGTCACCTTTAGCATGATTTGCATAATTAATCCATCGGTAGGCTTGCATCATAGGAAACTACTCTTTTTTTAAAAAAATCTAAATAATGAAGATAGCAAAACCATCTAATTTTTAGTGCAACGTTAAAAGAACCACTGCAAATAGTCAAACATAACCTCAATCTTTATGAATGGAATGTTTCAATCCTTAATGACGTACATTTTTCTGACACCATTCATGGAAAATAAATCCCTCAATGTGTCTTAAAGAATAAGTGTTTAAATATTAGTTGAATGTTATTTAGGCGACTATGGCATCTAACGTGTGCCAGTAATATCCTACAAACAATGAGATTAGTAATAATCCTTGCATTTAGTAGTGTTTTAACATGTATTCAAAACATCTCAAAATGCTTCAAGGGATTTTACTGTGAAATGTAGGGACTAGTTATAGGCATAAGTGGAAGACAATGTGTTCACAGCAATGACCCACAATTAACCAAGATGTGAATGAACACTTATCTGGAGAATTGTTGGCCAGACTTGGGGCGAAATTCCCTTTTTTTTAATTGTGCTATGGGATTTTTAATATCCACTTCAACAGGCTGTTGGTTTAATGTCTTATGGAACGCAGTGCTCCATCACTGTACTGGAGTGACAGCATAGTCTATGAGCTCAAAGTCCTAGTGTAGGGCTTGATCCATAAAAGCAATTCTGATTTAGAAGCAAGAGTCCAACAACAGCAAAATTACATTTGTATAGCGCCTTTCACGTCAAGAGGATGTCCCGTTGGATAATCAGTGTTTCGGACCCAAGCTGCGGCGAGTGGAGGGGGGAGTAGGGTGATCGAAGGCATGGTCGAAGAGGACGGTCTTGAGGCAGATGTTGAAGGAGGGAAGGGGCGAGGCGGAGGGACTGCAAGATGGAGTTCCAGAGGATGGGGCGGGGTAGCTGAAGGCGGAGGATATGAAGAAGCAGGCCGGAGCCCTCTGAGCAGAGTAGTCAATTAATTGGTTTTTTTGTGGTAAATTTGATTGAGGAGGAAATATAAATCAGGATAACTGGAAGGAGAACTTTTGAATAGAAATCTGAGAAGAATATTTACCCGAAGAGTGATAAGTGATTGGATTAATCTACCAAGCCAGGCAAAAACAAAGGGTAGAAAGAAGAAATGGTAGAAGTGTTTGCGGAGGAAGAGAATGGAAGACAGAAATAATTTGAAACAGCAGCAAATATTTGCGCACTGAAAAGGTTAGGGTCAGAGATCAGTCACAGTCCATGGTAACTTGCTTTTGTTTCTGGGCACAAAGGCTATGGTGAAAGAGGGAATTGGGATTATTGTAGTAGCTCCAGTCGATGAATTAGCACCATTTTGGGCTTGATAGCCGAATTACTTCCTTCTTTGCTATTATTTCTATGATTTCATGATCCATGCATGTTTTTCTTAAAGTAGGGAGGGACCGAAAAAGTTTAATTGCTATAAATAACATATTTGCATGTTTAAAAAGTCACTTTCATAGTTCTTAGTCAAGTCAGATCCACAACCTCAATATTTGTATGCAGGCAGGAAGATGAGAGCCTATAGTAATTACTTTGTGCAGCAATTAACCAAGCAACGTGTACGTTATTTATTGCGTATTACATTCCAGCCACGGTACCCGTATGGAGGAGTTACTTCGGATACCCGTGTCGTATTCAGTCTGTTGTTGAGATTTCAGGATGGAAAGATTTCAGACTGACCGGGGGCAGCTCAAATTTGTGCATGTGCGCATTATGGTTTTTATATTATGAGAGTATTGCAGAACACTTTAAACTTGAAGCAACGCCCTGAACTGAGGTCTCTGTGGAATTTACTCTCACTGGTTTGTGTGGCATTTTCCCGCACAGAGGTTTCTGTTGGCATTTGCTCTGTTTACATATTGGGGTGGATTTGGCAGCACTGAAAACAGATATGTGTTTGGAAGTTGAAAATTGCACCCTTGTTTTCTGTCTGTGGCCATTTGGAAATCTTTGAAGTTCCATAGAGGCCAAGAATGTGAAAATTGCGTCTCTCGCTTGTATGAGGCAGCTGAGAGTTTAGCTCACGCATGACCATAGGAAAATAGTTGTGTGGGCATTGCCAGAGACAACAGGAGGAAAACATCATGTCTTAGGCACTTTTTTAAAGGAATATTCCACGATTCTGTACATTGTAAAATTTTAAGATGAAGGTGGTGGAATTTCAGGCCCCTGGAAAGAAAACACAATTTGATGTGGTTTTCTTTGCCTCTGAAGGCAATAGCATTGTATCATTTGCATTAATACTTTTCCTGTCAGCGGCAGAGGCATAAAGTAAATGAAACATCCCCGGATTTGTCTGAGAAGAAGTAATTGAAATTATGTGCCAAAGTTTGCCTATTTTCATACTCTTAAGAAAAGTCTATTATAACTAAATAGGAATTTTTATAGTGATTTATAGTGATTTTTATTTTCAGCAATCGTCATATGTACAGTTATTTCACAGAAAAGCTGTTTGGTGCTTTTAAAAAAATCTAAATCTCATTTCTGTATTTTAAAACCAATTTTATTCATCCACAGGTAATTAGAGCATCTCCAAAATATGCCTGTCGGAACAGCTCTAGACCTGGATGCGAATGGATTCGTGATATATGATTGGAGTCAGAGAAGATTCTGGGTGAACTTCTTGCAATTAAGGGAGGAATCTCAAATACATAAAGTCTGTTGGAATTGTGGAGTCTCTGCGTTGGCATGAATCGCTATACCACTATCAGACAACTTGGGGATGGAACGTATGGTTCAGTTCTAATGGGAAGAAGCATAGATTCAGGAGAGCTTGTCGCTATTAAAAAGTAAGCATTCTTTCAGATTTTATATTTCTTAAGTCCTCATTTTGTCCTTTGGTTTACGTTTCCCCTTTTTCCTAGGGTGGTCCCTCCTGGCACATCTTTCTTTAAATTCAGAGAGTGGAGTGTGATTCATGATTGTTCTGTATTTGAGGAACTCAGTGTGAAGTGTTTACTGGGGCATCTCTACTTGAGGGTACCACAAAGATTGTGTGCCATTTAAAAATAGGAGTTCAGATTGTTGTAAGATTCCACTATACACACCCATATGAAATTGTATTTTCCTTCCCCATTCCTCCAGAATTGCTGACTTGTTGGCATATGGTTCTACAAGTGCAGCACTTCAAGTGGTATTTTGCCCAAGTGTCTGTTTTTCTCGTGTATGTATAGATAAGTTATGGCGGATTGTTTGACTGTGGTCAACTTCATATTGCTGCAAGTCACCACCTGTGTTTTTAAAAAGTAAAATAAAAATACACATTGTAGTCATGGCCTCAGTATTCAATTTCTATTTTTTTAATAGAATGAAGAGAAAGTTCTATTCTTGGGATGAATGTATGAATCTCAGAGAAGTCAAGGTAACTACTTTTTTTTAAAAAAAACTACTGATTTGTTTATGCTGTTATTTAATTTGTTTCAGATAGGTAGTTGCTAAGCATTGCAGCCTTTTATAAAGCTCTTCATTGTAGTGCAAATTTGCTTATAACTTTGTACCTTTGACCACATTCACTGCACATTTAGGCAATTCTGTTAGTCTGGCTCAATTGGTAGCCTTCTGCTTCATCTCTGAGGCAGAAGGTTATGGGGTCATGCTCCATGTCAGGATTTTGAGCTTATGGTCTCGTCTGACGTTTCAGTGCAGTGCTGGGAGTTCGCTGTATTGTCGGAGAATGCCATCTTTCAGGTGAGACCTTAAACTGAGGTTGCTTCTGCCTGTTAGGATGGACCTTAATGATTCCATGGCACCATTCTGAAAGGAGGAGGAGTTTTTCCCTGTGTCCTAGCTAATGATCCCCCAAATAAAATTGTTCATTTGCTTTGTAGCTGTTTGTGGGGCATTGTGTGCAAATTGACTGCCAGGTTCTACAAAATCACATTCACTACACTTTACAGTAAATGCCATGAAACGCTTTTGAGATGTCCTCCTGACAGGAAATCTGCTATATCAAGTGAATGTTAACGGTTTTGAAATAGAGTTAAGGTGAAGGTTATAATATCTCTTTTCACATTACTTATTTATTTTGTGGCAGAAGGGATTTTTTTCTTTTTTCTTGAGAAAACGTGTTTGCAAAGTACAATAATTGCAATTTTACTAATTACTTTTATAATGTAAAGTTTTTTTAAAAGAATGTTAATGTGTTATTTACCATTTTTTAGTCTCATCTCTCTAACTGCAGTCGGTGGAATCCTGACTTTTTGAGATTTTTGTTTACTAGTATCCTGCTAGATATATTGTGTTCCAGAGCTAGTTTTTACCGTTGAGGTTTTCACAACATGCACTTCCTGGTTACATGCAGTTGGTATTGTTGATTTCCCATTTAAAAATAAACCTGATAAATATCTGAAACCCTTTTATAAATGTCAACCTCTTTATGAAGCAGAACTTTAAATCTAGTGGAGTCCTGTAGCTCTGTGGTTAGATCACTTGCCTCACAAAAGAATGACTTGGGTTTGATTCCTGGCAGGGTGAAATGTTGGGCAAGTTTTCTTACTCCACACGCCTCTGTTTAGGTAGCAGTAAGTAGGAATGCCGCTGTTAGTCAATTGACGGATCACTTTTCCAGGGATAATAATTCCTTCAAAAGAATAATAATAAATTGGTCACTCAATCAACGACTGTTTGTGGGACACTGCTGTGCGCTCGCTATTAGCTGTCGCGTTTTGCCCACAAAATATACAGTCAATTCGACTGTGACCAGAAAGTCCATGGGACACAACATAATACAGTGTAAATGCCTCAGTCTTTATAGTTGCATTAAGGAGTAATCAGCATTTATTTGACTTATTTATCTGTTTGCTGTTTTTCCAAAAGTATGGTCTTGTCACAAACTGCCCTTTCTCATCCTGAATAATGTTATTCCGAAAGCATTAATTCAACTTGATTCTATTTCTAGTCACTAAAGAAATTAAGCCACGCCAATGTCGTCAAGCTGAAAGAAGTTGTACGAGAAAATGATCAACTGTATTTCATCTTTGAATACATGAAGGAAAATCTTTACCAGTTGATGAAAGACAGGTAGGATTTCAGTCAAGTCTGTATATTATATCACTTATGTGGACTTGAATTAGTAAATTTATGATGATCATGATCTCTGCGACCTTCTACCCCACTCGTTCTCTCATTCCCTCCACTCTGTAAACGTGGGCCTGCTGTACGCCCAATTCCACACCACCATCAGTGGCCGAGCTTTTAGCTACTATGCTCCTAACTTATGGAACTCCCGTCCTTTATCCCTAAATCCTATCTACCAACCTACTTCTTTAACTGTACTTACGGTCACCTCCCTCCTCCCTCACTCGGCATCCACCTCTGCGTGTGAAGTTACGCTACAGGAGGCGCACTTTATCAATCCTTCTAGTGAAAGGCACAATATCAAATGCAACAACAACAAAATTACATTTGTAAAGTGCCATTCACGTCGGGAAGACATCCCAAGGCATTGAATAAGGATTATTGTTGTTTATGCTTTCTGCTGAAAGGAGTTGATATTGTTAGACGTGTAACTCATTGTTTATTCACAGAAACCGAATGTTTCCAGAGTCTTCCATTAGAAACATCATGTACCAGATACTTCAGGGATTGGCTTTTATACACAAACATGGTAAGTGTGTAAAACTGCTTGAGTGAAAGGCTGGCAAGAAGACTAGAATCTCACCTTGTGGACTCACTAATCACACCACTATATCTGTCTTTTAATTTACATGCAGTGATTGTATCCAAGACTCACCAATGTAATGACCTTGCCAAATTTGACCACTGTCTGGTTGCAGTTGTAGGTATGCGACTCTTAGGGATTTTTGCAAAGTGGAATTTTCTTTTGTCTGTCTCTATCTTTAACAACCTCTCAAGAGATTGGGCCAAAGTGGCCTTTATGTAAGGTAGTCTGAATGAGAGTTTGTTGGTGCTGTTCCAGGGTTGTGGTTGACAGGGGGTGGGTGCTGAATGGAGATGGTTGCTTGAACAGGTTTGATTGCAACCTGATTTTAATACAGGTTGTGCTGTATGGTTTTGTGTAGGGCTATTGCTATGCACTATGAGCGAGAGAGAAATGCTGGCATTGTTAGGAGATCTGAGCGAAAATGAACAGCTAATGTCAGAGGCACTTCCAACGGCTATCTGGCTTTAGCGCTCGTAGGTCAGTAGATCGCTGTCAGTGTCTGCCTCTTCCTACTCTGCTGCACATATCTATTTCTATAATGGTTTTACACTTCAGGGTTTTTCAGTTTGTCACAGGCAGAAAATGGTGGGGAATGTGTGGATTTTGTATTAAAATTGAAGCTGTGTATTTCACGATTGAATTCCCATATTCATTCCAGTTATATTTTTCAGGATTTTTTCACCGTGACATGAAACCAGAAAACCTCCTTTGTATGGGACCAGAACTGATAAAAATAGCTGATTTTGGCCTAGCTCGTGAAATTCGATCTCGCCCGCCTTACACTGATTATGTCTCTACAAGATGGTAATGTACTTTTATGCTGCTGCAAAACATTTAGCAGTTTTGTTTCTTGTTTTCAATTGGCAGGTGGTTCTACAGTCCTGAATGCTTGTCATGGGCAGCTGTGAAGCTGAACTATTTCTGTACAAGTGGGAAATGAATAAAAGCCATGTTTCACAGATGGACAAGGCTTTTCTGGTTCGAAAAACCAATACTTCCTAGGATGTTGTATACTATGTGTTTCCAATTTCTAGAGGCCAAGACACCATCACTCAAATTATCCAACATGGTATTGAACAAAAAGTAGGGCCACATTTTGGACTCTATTCCTCTTCCTAACATTTCACCAAGTTGTCAAATGAATCGGTCAGCTTTGCCATTAGTTGGTATCTCACCGTTTTTTTTTAAATTGGGAAGGTGCTACATGAAATCAGAAGCAGGCTTGACTGAGGATAATCACTAAGGCTTTAGAAAACTTTGACGTTTTCTATAGCTTGAACAATTTGTTGTAATAAATTGCTGAGTTCGCTGCACCAGTTGGGATGCTTCAATTGGCCCTGAGCTATGACGTGAACATAAAGTCGGGCTTTGTTGAACTGACAAAGGAATGTCAGAATTGAGCCCACCTTCGGTTGCAGTCTCAGCATTCCAGTTCCTGAGCCAGGCAGTCTGCGGCCCAGCCAGCCTGGCTCATTGGCAGGACTTGGAAGGGCAGACCTGTCACTGGGGCAGGGACGTTTTCCACTCAGATCCTGTTAAGCCTGCAAGCCAAAGCCCTATTGGGTAGGGTGGTCCTAGCTGGACAAGCAGTGGGAAAGCTTGGCAGGCAGTGCTTTCAACGGCGAGGTATGTGGTTTTAGCTGGTTAGGCTCCAGCAGTACCCCAACACACACAAAACAATTTGACTGTCAGCATCCAATATCTTAGTGGCCATGTTCTAAGCAAAGCACAAAAGAAGGTCTGACTTCCAGGTCATTGACAGCACTTCATGTACGTAAGAAGTGTTTGTGGCATTTCCTATGCATAGTACCTAACACATAGGAAGTAATGTCAGTAGTGATCTGATCCAGAAGTGCAGTGTTTTTATTGTGGAAAGCCAGTTAGTTGGGTCCGGAAGCCGAGTTCTGGGTCAGAAGAACACCAGCGCTATAAGTGAAACCATGCTAGATTAGAGGGGGCATTTTAAACAGATTGTATTTTGGCTTGAGCAGCATCCTGAAGAAATTGCTTAAACCATGTTTTTTCCCCGGTTTTGATGTAGGTATCGTGCCCCTGAGGTTCTCTTGCGATCAACAAATTACAGTTCTCCTATCGACTTGTGGGCTGTTGGTTGCATTATGGCTGAACTCTACACATTAAGACCATTGTTTCCTGGGTCAAGTGAAGTGGATGAGATTTTTAAAATTTGCCAAGTATTAGGCACACCTAAAAAGGTAACTAAATGCTATCAAAATTTACTGGACATTCAGTAGATTAAATTGCTGCTAGATTTTCCTGAGAATTACAGTTGTGCCTCACTCCCTTCCTCCACACACTGGAAAGCCTGCCTTCATACCAATCTTTTCTATGTGCTTTCAGTCACCTTTCTTCCCCACCTCCCCTTCAGATACCCAGACCCCAGCTCAGGCTCCCAGTCAGCTGTGTGAAGCACTTTGGGATGACCCCTGCCAAGTAAGGCATTATAATAAATATGAATTGCTGTAATTAACAAAATGTTGCTGCTACATTGTTTATGTTCAAGCATAATGGGGCCAAGGAGGGTAATTGGAGATGAGGTACAGATCAGCCATGATCTAATTGAATGGGCATAACAGGCTTGAGGGCTGAATGACCCACTCCTATTCCTATGTTTAAGAAATAGCCTAACTTTGCTTAAATTAGATAACTGACATTTCATTGACATTTCTTTAGAACGATTGGCCAGAAGGCTATCAACTCTCAGCAGCCATGAACTTTCGCTGGCCACAGTGTGTCCCAAATAACCTGAAGACATTAATTCCCAATGCAAGTGGCGAAGCTATTCACCTCATGAGAGATATGCTTCAGTGGGATCCAAAGAAACGTCCAACAGCAAGCCAGGTGATCTTCTACAATATGTGAAGCACTTTGAGACATCCCAACAACGTGACAAGGCGCTACATCAAGTGCAAGGATTATTATCTATGATAAGGCACATAGTTGAGCAGAGGAGAATGTCCTTGCATATTGTTATCTTACCTGCTGTTCCAGTAGAATTTACTTTGATACTTAATGACAAATGTGGAAATTAATTTCCTATCACTAATATCCAGCTGAGCCAAACAATTACCAGTACCCTCAAAAATAAGTTGTCTTTTATGTATTCTAGCAGCAGTAGAATATAGTGTTTAATATTTGTTTTAAGTGCTGCAGAGCAACTTGACCTTGGTCATATTCTAATATGTCAAAAGTAGTTCCTGAATTCTTGTAAAAATAAACAAACTTCTCTATTACGAATGAGATTTACTATTCATAAGCTTTTTTCTGTCTTGAAGTTAAATATTAAAGGGATATTTAAAGCTCCGGTGTGAGTGGCGCATATGGGGGAGGAAGGAAAAGTAGATTCTGAAATCTTCAGTAGTTGTATGCAGATTAAGTTACTTATTTAATGATTCAGAGGGGTGGTATAAGCAGTGACTTCTGTGGAAGTTTGGGAGTACACTGCACAGGGAAATACTTACAGGGCAGGAAGTGGCATTAGTGATCCGATTATCTGGAAGTTGGCCATTTTGAAACTCCATTGCATCTGTTGTGCATTTTTTGGATTTTATGGGTAAGTAGATGTTGATCAACACTCCCATATGAAGCACTTTCTAATTGGGTTCTACTGTAGTTGCCCAGGAAGAGGCAGGTCAGATGTGTTCAAAAGTGGCCTGCGGATATCAATTGGCTTGTGGTTGTCACTTGGCATAAGACCATAGGAGCTTTCACCCACAAAACATACAGTCAACTCACTTTACATTATATTCTGGGAAGCGCTTTGCGGCATCTAGAAGATGTGATAAGGCTCTATATCAGATGCAAGGATTATTGTTATCACTGTCAAGCCTCAATTCCAGTATAAAAAATGTAGCGGGAATGAACGGTTAATAATTGCAGCATCCTTCTCTGCTATCTTCTTTGCTATCAGCGCCTTGGGACATCCCCCCGACATGAAAGGCGCTATACAAATGTAATTTTGTATTGTGTCTTGGCTGAGATCAGCTACTTCTGTGCAGACCAGGGATAATGCTGGGAATCTTGTTCTGTGTGATGGAATTCATGAATTGAGTTTCTCAACATATGATTTTTAATTGTATCTTGTTGCTATATGAAAAGTTATCCATTTTGTTGTAGGTCCTGAGGTATCCCTACTTCCATGTCGGGCAGGCTCTGGGAACACCTCAGCAAGTGGAATAGGGAAAGCAGCAGAGAGACATGCAGTTAAAACACTCAGCTCATCAGATGAAACCAATACCTCCAGCTCATCCCCCACCTCTACATTATCTGCATCCAACAGCAAGATCATTACAACAAATGCAACCCCCCCAGCACCCCATGTGTTTGCAGAAAACAAATCTGCTACCTGATGCACTTAACAGAAGTGAACAAGAGAAACTCCATCAAAATTTGCTTCCTACAATAAATGTTAAATTGTGTCAAGTAAGAATTTTTATAGTGTAAGAATAACAATGTTGTAATCTATTGGCTCTCTTTTCCTTATCTAATTTGTACAATTAGTAACAAGTCTGTTAATACTCAGCCTGACTCAATGGTAGGGCTCTCGCCTCTGAGACAGAAAGTTCAAGTTCCTACATCTGGACTTGGAATCGCATCATCTAACCTGACACTCCAATGCAGTGCTGGGGATGTGTTGTACTGTCAGAGGTGCCGTCCTTCAGATGAGATCTTAAAAACCAAGGTCTCATCTGCCTGTTCAGGTGGATGTCAAAGATCCCATGGCACTATTCTAAAAGAGAAAGGAGTTTCTCCCAGTGTCATAGCCAATAAATTACCCAAATTAAATTGGTCATTCGCTCTATGGCTGTTTGTGCAAAATACACACTTCACAGTATATTCCTGTGAAGAGCTTTGAGACGTCTCGGTGACTTGATCAGGCGCTATATCAAATGCAAGAATTATTATTAATCCTCTCAGTTGTGCCTTATGTCATTGAAATATCACAAAGTGCTTCACAGGATATACTGTAGAATGTAGTGACTACATATCTGTAGACAAACACAGCAGCTCTCACCAATCTGTGCCTAATACTCTCTGTATTTTGGTAAACATGGTGTGTCTCTCCAGAGAGAGAGTACACATTCTGTCCCAAACACAGGAAATTCCATGTTTAGGTGTGCATGCATGGAACACTCAGTCTAGTTTGGATGCTCTTATTACAAGTGCTGGTGGGTTTCCACATATGTCAGATACCCAGCTGACCAAAATAAATACTTCAGTATGACATGTTTGTTTGTTAAATAATAATGGTTAACTTGTTCTTTCTGAATTACTTGCATTAACAGAAAGCGACGAGAACAGAGAACAGTCTGTGCCCGAGCACCAAGCCGAAAGGAAATTCTCGACGATGGAATCATGCGGTTCTGAAAGATGTGAACAACTGGGCGGATTGTGGAGATTTTGATTTCAGTCATTCATTAACCAAAAACGCAAATATGAGAACTGATAAAAGGCACAGTCAAGAATCACTGTTTAAGTAAGAGGCAGCATTGTTACACATTCTGAGGAATTTTTTTGTTTTTTAAAGAGCAAATCATTTATTTCACCTTTATTACAGAGTAGGAAGCCTTTTAGACTTCCCTCCTTCAAATACTAAAGGAAACTGCAATAGTGGACCTGCAACCAATGTAATGCCTCGACCGGATTCAAATACATCAAGAGCTTCTTCAGCCAAACATCAGTACTTAAAACAATCCCGATATCTACCAGGTTTGTAAATGCAGAAATTCTGTCAATTGAGGAATTTAAAATAATTTGGTAGATTGAGACCTCTGAGTAAGAGGGAAGAGGCAAATTAATAATCTATGCAATATTGTAGCTCTCATTGACTGATGTAGGCTACTGTTAATATTTGCACGCATATTTGCTCACCACGTACATCAGTTCAGTAATCCCTGTTCAATATTTTTTAAATCTGCCAGTTTTCCTCCTTTATTTCTCACCTGAAGGTGTGTAATTCTTTTTTCCTTTCACTTCTGTGTTTAAGTGCTCATTGCCCTCATAGAACCATAAAAAAACAGCACAGAAGTACAATCAGCCCCTTGTGTCTTTCCCAGCTCCCTCAAGAACCATCTTTTATTTCCATTTACATTCCCTTTTCCCATATCCCTGTCGCTGGCTCTTTCTAAGGCATTTGTCTGAAGGCCGTGGTACCTTGATCATTTTGATGCAAATACCTTTTGAATGAGTCTTGGCAGGCTGTTACCACATTTTATGTGGTAATCAAACTACAGGACCTGTTTTCGGAGGGTAATATTGCAGAATTATCTCTATTAAAAAAAAAGGCCCCAACATGCCTTCTAGATGTATCAAACCGCTTAACAAAATATACTGTAAAGTGAATTGACTGTATATTTGTGGTCAAAACGCTGCAGCCAATTGCGCACAGCAGTGTCCCACAAATAGTCATGGATTGAGCAACCAAATTATCATTGTTTTTTTTTGAGGGATTATTATCCCCGGAAAAGTGATCCACCAATCGACTAACAACCAGGTTCCTACTTACTGCCAGGTAAACAGAGACGTGTGGAGTAAGAAAACTTGCCCAACATTTCACCCTGCCAGGAATCTCACCCAGGTCTCTCACTTGCAAGGCGATTGCTCTAACGACTGAGCTACAGGACTCCATAAATAGATCTGATTTTAAAATTCACAAAGTTTAAAATAAAAGCCAAAGAGACGGAATCTATATTCCGGTTTTAAAGTTAACATAATTGACAAGAATTCAATATTTTTTTCCCCTGATCTGACACACCCAGTCCTTTTCCAACATGCATAGCTTCTAATCCATGTCCTTGCCCCCTCCTACCTCTCTGACCTGCTGACTCCCTACCAACCTGACGCACCCTCCTTTCATCGGGCTCCGGCCTGCTTCATGTCTCCCACCCGACCCGCCCTACCATCGGTGGCCGGGCTTTCAGCCTCTCTGCCCCCACACTCTGGAACTCCATCCCACGGTCCCTTCGCCTCACTTCCTCCCTTGGCTCCTTCAAGGCCGGTCTCCAGACATTTTTCTTCGACCGAGCCTTTGGTCTCCCTCCCACTTCTCTACCTTCCCTCACCCCTACACTACCCCTCCCCATGCTCAGGCCCCGACACCTGACGTGAAAGGCGCTCTATAAATGTAATTTTGTTGTTGTTGTTCTTAGGGCTTTTTTTATAGCATTGAGGATGCAATCATTAAACATAAAATACTTTAGTAGACTTACATACTTTATCTTCGATTAATTTTCAGGAATAAATGGCAGAAACAACTCACTTGGTAATGCAGTTCACGATTTCAGTGTACATACTCCGTGGTCTAATCATAGTCTTCCCAGTAAACCTTCAGGAGTAGTTGTAGGAGCTCTTCCCAACAACAGAAGCAGTGCAGGTACTAGTGTTGCATTATGTTCTATATGTTCCTTTCTGGTAAGAATTCTTATATTTGGTGAAATGCTATTAATTTTTGTCAGTTAAGATTTTCCATGTGATAAGAACATTCTCTTTTCCTGAAATTGAATACTGTGGCCAATGACATTTTATTTTCAGGAAATTAACCCTCTATATATATATATATATATATATATATATAAAAAAACAAGTGAAACAACCTGCCTTTGAAAGACAATCTGAGACCATGGCATATATAGAAACGCACGATTACATTGCATTCAATTATTTTCCAAAAGTACAATCTTTCAACGTGGTCCAATATCTCAAATGCCATGTTACAACAAAACATGAAAAAAATGGCCAACTTGCAGCTATTAAGTTCCTGCTGAAGTCGCTTCCTGGATGCTGTGCATTATGCACAGGAAGCACTGTTATAATGATCATAATAATAATAATCCTTGCATTTCATATAGCGCCTTATCAAGTCTTCGAGACGTCTCAAAGCTGTTGACATCACTTGCTGTGCATTGCACTTGTGGCGTATGCATGAGAACCGTCAACGTCATATGCTTTACAACATGATGTCGGTTGTGCTTCCTCTGCCTAGTGGCTGGAAGTGATGTCAGCGGCGATCTGATTACCTAGAACCCAGGCATTTTTAGAGCAGAAAGCCTGCTAGTCAGTACCAGAAGTCACTGTTCTTAATCCTTACATCTGATATACAGTAGTACTTTATGTTGAAACGCGTTGTTTTTACATGTTTTAAGTCACAAAGCCCTTCACGGAGGCTTTTGTAGGTCAGGCGGAATGCTTGAACCCCATTCTCTGCAATGGACCAGCTAAGATCCAAAACAAGCCTAATTTCTATTGAATTAACTTAAATCCCCATCCATGCTGCCAGATGCATATCTTCATTTTGCTTGATGAATAATAAACTGAGTCTGGAGGTACTTTCCTTACTAGGTCTGGCTGTGTAGACGAGGAAGGTTTCAGCTTCAATGCAGATTACTGTTTGTGGTAGCGATTCAGGACCGTGTAGCTGGTGAAGGTGGATGTGAATGCCAAGTGAAGACTAAATGTTCGCTCTCCTTTCCTTTTCCTCTCATTTGGATATAACCCACTAAGAATAGAGGGGAACCAAGAAGACAATGCTAGCGAGCAACTTGGGGAATTAATATGAGTAAAGAAATGTTTTTTGGTAAATTGTCAGTTCTTAAAACTGATAAATCTCCTGGACCTGATGGCCTACATCCTCGGGTTTTAAAAGAGGTGTCTACTGAGATAGTGGATGGCTTGTCTTTGATCTTCCAAAATTCTCTGGATTCTGGAACGGTTCCCATTGATTGGAAGATTGCAAACGTAACACCACTATTTAAGAAGGGTGGGAGAGAAAAGATGGGGAACTATAGACCAGTTAGTCTGACATCAGTGGTAGGGAAAATTCTTGAGTCCTTAATTAAAGATGTTATGGGATTCTTGGAAGACCATAACAAGATTAGACAGAGTCAACATGGCTTTACAACAGGGAAGTCATGCTTAACTAATCTTTTAGAGTTTTTTGAAGATGTATCTAGCAGGTTAGATAAGTGGGAACCAGTAGATGTAGTTTATTTAGATTTTAAAAAGGCATTTGACAAAGAGCCACACAAAAGGCTATTGCACAAGGTTAAGGCCCACGGAATTAATGGGAACATATTAGCATGGATTGAAGAGTGGCTAACGGGTAGAAAACAGAGTAGGGATAAACGGGTCATTCTCAAATTGGCAGGATGTGACTAGTGGAGTGCCACAAGGATCAGTGCTTGGGCCTCAGCTATTTACAATTTACATCAATGATCTAGACGAGGACATTGAATGTAACGTATCTAAATTCGCGGATGACACTAAACTTGGTGGGAGAGTAAGCTCTGAGGATGATGCAAAAAGATTGCAACGGGATATAGATAGGCTCAGGGAGTGGGCGAGTAGGTGGCAGATGGAATTTAATGTGGGGAAGTGTGAAGTTATTCACCTCGGTAGAAAAAATAGAAAAACAGATTATTTTCTAGAGGGGGAGAGATTAGATAGTGTTAGTGTGCAGAGGGATTTGGGTGTCCTTGTACACCAGTCTCAAAAAGTTAGTTTGCAGGTGCAGCAGCAACTAAGAAGGCGAACGGCATGTTAGCGTTCATTGCAAAAGGTTTAGAGTACAAGAGTAGGGAAGTCTTGCTGCAACTGTATAGGGCCTTGGTGAGACCGCACCTAGAGTATTGTGTGCAGTTTTGGTCTCCTTATTTAAAAAAGGACATACTTGCCCTGGAGGGGGTGCAGCGTAGATTCACTCGGTTAGTTCCTGGGATGAGGGGACTGATCTATGAGGAAAGGCTGAATAAACTAGGGCTGTATTCTCTATAGAGTACAGAAGAATTAGGGGAGATCTTATTGAAACATGTAAGATTCTTAAAGGGCTGATAAAGTAGACACTGAGGGTCTGTTTCCCCTGGTAGGAGAATCTATAACCAGGGGTCACAGTCTTAAAATTAAGGGTCAGCCTTTTAGAACAGAGTTGAGGAAACATTTCTTCACTCAGAGGGTAGTGAATTTATGGCATTCACTACCCCAGAAGGCTGTAGATGCTCAGTCCTTGAACATCTTCAAGGCTGAGACTGATACATTTTTTTAAAAATAGAGGGATTAGGGGATATGGGGATAGGGCAGGTAATTAGAGTTAGGTCTGAAGATCAGCCATGATCTTATCGAATGGCGGGGCAGGCTCGAGGGGCCGAATGGCCTACTCCTGCTCCTAATTCTTATGTTCTTATTTTGCAGCTTCTAATTCAGTTGTAGATGTATCTGTGTGCATGCAGGAATTCAGAATCCTATTTTGATTGTAGTATCTGATTTGACCAGTGCTAATCTGTAGAGCAAACTCCCAGAGCTTTGTTTTGTATATGTGTAGTTTTTTCACAGCATCCTACAAGTTCTGTAATGTATTTCAGGTCACACCACTGGACCTGATCACTCTGGAGCATACACACCCTCATTTCTGAAGAAAGAAGTGGGATCTGCTGGCCAAAGAGTGCAATTAGCACCACTTATGGAAACCAATTCAAGTAAGTATAAAGGACCTGCTCAGTTGAACTACATTTGGAGTCCTGTAACTTAGTGGTTAGAGCACTTGCCTCACAAGCGAGAGGAACTGGGTTGGATTCCTGAAACCATCACAATTTGTGTATGAAACACAAAATACTGCAGATGCTGGAATCTGAAACAAGAACAGAGAGAGCTGGGAACACTCAGCAGGTCAGGCAGCATCTATGGAAAAAGGAAAGTGAGTCAACGTTTCAGGTCCATGACCTTCATCAGAACTGGGGCATGTTGGGAGGGAGAGGTTTTTAAGGACAAATTGAGGGGGGGAGGCGGGACAAGGACCACAAAGAAGACAAAAAAGAAGACAAAGGAGAGAATGTGTTAGTTGATGGGCTAAAGAGCTGATAGTGGTGTAAAACAAAAGGGGGGTTGTGCAACAAAAGGTGGGGGGGGGGGTGTTGGGTTGAAGCAAAACTGGGGAGAAGAGGTGTTAATAGTGCAAAACAGGCAACACACCAGAGAGAGGCAAATAGTGTCTGGGGTGATGATTGTAATGATAGCAGAAGATAACTCTTCTGGTAACAGAAAGAGGGGGAGGGGGGAAGGTGAGCTGTTATAGTCTGAAGTGGCTGAAATCGATATTGAGGCCAGAGGGCTGTAGGGTTCACAACAGATAGATAAGATGCTGTTCCTCAAGCTTTTGCTTTCGATCATTGGAACAGCGTAGGAGACCATGGATGGAAAGGTCAGACTAAATGGGAGTGTGAGTTGAAATGGCAGGAGACCGGAAGATCAGGGATGACCTTGCGTACAGATTGGAGGTGTTCTGCAAATCTGTCACCCAATCTTTGCTTAGTCTCCCCAATATAGAGGAGACCACACCGTGAGCAGCGGATACAGTATACTACATTGTTGGTAGTACATGTAAACCGCTGTCTTACATGGAAGCTGTGTTTGAGGCTTTGGATAGTGGTCTGGGAGGAGGTGAAAGGGCAGGTATTCCATCTTATACATTTATGTATAAATGGATTTGAAAGTAACAAAACCAAGTATGCATTCATCTTTTCTGCAGACTATGCATCCTGGAAATCCAACCGATCACAGCTGGGAGGTCCTTCATACAATTCTTCATCCAAGAACAGCAGTGGCTTATTGCCGCGGCCACCCCCGGTCCAGGCTGTACATGGGCGAATCGACTGGTCTTCCAAATATGGTGGACACCGGTGAAAACAAGCATGGAAATGACATTAAACTGGCATCAATTATATGGCTATTTGTTGACAAATCTGGATCTTACAATGGAAAAAAAATAGTGCATTTAAAGAGGCGTGAGTATGCATTGGAAGCACTTAAAGAGAACCAGCGTTGGCTATCGTTGCATTAACATTGTTATAGTGCTTCATGTCTTTCGAAAACCAGGCCTTCTTATAATGAGTTTTTTACAAACCTGTTGGTAATTCAGTGCTTTTTTTTACTTTTTTTTACCTCTGTATATATTGTACCACTGTATTATATAAAAAAAGTTTTTTTATATAAAAGTGTAATGTATTTAAATATATTGAGTTTGTCAAATGACAGGGTAGTGGTGCTGATCTGCACCCATTTATTTACCAACTCTTGNTTTTTTTTCATACAAAATCTAGGATTCAAAGGATTTACTCTGAAAGGCCTGATTTGCAGGCACATCATTAAGCAGTTTAAGAGCGCGTGCATGCCATTCAAATTTACCTGTGGTAATTAAGCATTTATTTTTCTAATTGCAGAGGTTTTTTTTGAGAATTTATTTTACAGTTAGGAGTTTTTCAAAAAAATCTTTCTTGAGAGTCTTCCTTCCCTTCACACCATTCCTGATAAAAGAGGGACTTGCTGGTTCTCAGTACATCATTAAAGGCACTTTATAACTGGTTGCAGAGATATAGCCAATAATTCTCCAATGGTGGCTGCTTCCTGTTTTTCGTCCATGCCGATAGGAAAGTGCCTGTTTCCATTTGGTGCCTTCCCTGATAACTTGGCAAAGATCATGAGCTTACCAAATGGAACACAGTGAACTATATACAGCTGTAGCACTCAAGGCTATCGCTTGCATAAATAACTTTCAGCTCGCACACAGAATATGTTTAGAGAAGTGTTTTTTTTAAAGCAATACACGTGCATGCACACATGAATTAACTCAAGTGTAAGCTGGACAACTGATTGAAAGATATAAATGTTTTATCTTTAATTGAGCAAGAAGGTTTCACAACGTGCAATATTGGTACACCTTTTTAAGTTTTTTTAAAAAATCCAGCATTTCATTTTCATAATATTCATAAGAGCGCTCCAGGCTGGGCACTCCAAAGCCCTCGGGTGGCTGAAGATATTTCTTCACCAAACTGTCCTGAAGGGGTGGTCCCAAGCTGGACGAGCAGTGGGAAAGTTTGCCAGATGGTGATATCAATAGCAAGCTGTGAAGTTTTAGCTGGTTAGACTCCAGCAGTTACCCCCAACGCACACTCTGGGGTCCCCAAGCCTTGGCTCTTGCCAACCTGCACCTAGAACTTTCTGGAATTAGGTTCACAGGATGCATCCCTCCAGGGAGAGAGTGCGCATTTCATTCCGATAATCTATCTCTGGGATTTCCATGTGTATGGGGGGCTGCGTGGAATTCTCAGTTCGGTTGGGATACTCTTAAGAATGGTGATGGGTTTTGGCACGTGTCGGGCACCCGGCTGACCAAAAAAAGGATATTTCCATCCATCTATTACTTCATCATGGCTCATTGGCTATTTGATTTCCTTTCTTCCCAAATACCAGCATCCAGTCTCTGCTTCATACAAAGCCCAACAGCATTGATACATGTGACAGTTTGGGTAATAATAATCCCTCCAAAATAAAACAATAATAAATTGGTCATTTTCAATCTACGACTGTTTGTGGGACATTGCTGTGCGCAATTGGCTGCCGCGTTCGCCCACAAATATACAGTCAATTCACTTTACAGTCTATTCTGTGAAGCGCTTTGGGACGTCCTCCCGACGTGAAAAGCGCTATATCAAATGCAAGGATTATTATTATTATTATATTGTAACTGAAGTACAAAAGTCAGCCAGTGTTGGAATTAAAACCTTGGTCTTGAGTGTAGCATCTGCTTCCAATGTTAAATAAGTGGCCACTATTTTAATTTACTTGAAATACACCTTTGTGTTGCAAGTTCACTTGGAGATACGAGGTTAAAAGACTAGTCCTGATCTCTTCCACTAACTAGATGTTGCAGATGAATTCAAGTTGTCTACTTTTTGTTTTTCTGCTGTGTGACAGCTCTTTTTGATGACCTTTACATGCAAATTAAAAACATGCCAAAGGTGCTTCTCATCTATTGTCTAATATTAGTCCTTTGTTGTCGATTTATCCACCTTCAAATCCTGATGAGCTGATGTAGTCTCATCAAAAGAATGTGTGATAGCAATACAGGAAATTGAAAACCTTATATGTAACAAAGACAAATTTATCATTCATGTTCTGTGTAATTAACTATAGTTTAATATGGTTTAAAAAATTGAGATCATTTTTGCAATAAATTCTGCAGTGCCATTCACTTGAAAGATTTTCTTTTGTAACCAAGGCATCTGTTGCCTGAATCAACTCAGGCTCCTGTATAATTGAAATTAAAAATTATTGTAATTGATGCATTACATCTTGAATTTTCTTTTAATAAGTACAGAAAACTACTTGCTTCTGAATTAAGAAAAAATAAAAACAACAATAAATTGGTCATTTTCAATCTACAACTGTTTGTGGGACATTGCTGTGCGCAATTGGCTGCAGCGTTCGCCCACAAATATACAGTCAATTCACTTTACAGTGTTCTGTGAAGCGCTTTGGGACGTCCTCCCGACGTGAAAAGCGCTATATCAAATGCAAGGATTATTATTATTAAGACTGAACAGTTGGCCCAAATTCAGAATGCTCTGAAATGCTCTTGTTAGAATGAAAGTTGAGGGATGACCCGATAGAAGTCTTTAAAATTATTAGGGGTTTTGATAGTCAATAGGGAGAAATGATTTCCACTGGTCGGTGAGTCAGTGACTTAGAAGGCATCAATTTACTGCAACAACAAGATTACATTTGTATCGCGCCTTTCATATGCTCCAGTTAGCAAATCAGCAAATGGGAATTAGAATATTTTTTATGCAGAGTGGTTAGGATAGGGAATGCCCTGCTGGGGGTCGTGGTAGAGGCAAAATCCATATTGGCTTTCAAAAGGGATCTTAAAACATCCAAAAAGAGTGAACTGTAAGTATATGGGGAAAGGGCAGAAACGGTTAAATGGAACTGAAACTATCGCTTTTAATAGAGGCAGCACAGACGATGAGTTGATTGACCTTCTGTCCCGTAAATTTCTATGGTTCTAAGATTATACAGTAAATCTAGATCAGGTGGCATTTACATCTATTTCAAAAATAATTTAATTTGTTGGGAGGAAAAGCGTGACTAGATTAATTCCAGTGTTTGAGAGTGGAGCTATCTATGTCGGGTTACTTCAGGAAGACCAGAGGAGGCCTTGATATAGATATTTAGGATTATGGAAATTTGAATGCAGATATAATTGCCTGCTATTCTCTTTTTAAATAGTGCCACGGAATCGTAACATTCACAGGAAAGATGGACAGTTTACAATCTTATGTGAAGGACAGCACTGTCGGGGCAGACTGAGCTTGAGGTCCTGGTGTGGGGGCTTGAACGTATCTTCTGATTTAGACAAACGTGCTCTCAACTGTGTTGGGCTGACACCTGGAAGAGACGAAGTGGAAGCAGTGGAGAATGATGGAGTTGTCAACAACATCTAATATGGCGGAGAAATCGAAGACAAGGAAACACAGGGAGCCCTGGCTGCAGATGGAGAGGATGTCACTTATAATTGACCGTGGCCGTCCTGATTGTGTCGGTAGGGCAAAGGCCGGCAAGAAGGACCTGTACAGAAATGAAAATGGAAATTTGTTGGAATGATTGGAAGATAATAATAATCCTTCTTTTAAGACGTCTCAAAGGGCTTCACAGAATATACGGTGAAGTGAATTGACTGTATATTTTGTGGGCGAAGTGCGGCAGCCAATTACGCACTGCAGTGTCCCACAAACGGTCACGGATTTAGTGACCAATTTATTATTCTTTTAAGGGATTATTACCCCGGGAAAGTGATCCAGGAATCGACTAACAGCCGGGTTCCTCTGCCAGGTAAACAGAGGCGTGTGGAGTAAGGAAACTTGCCCAACATATCACCCTTCCGGGAATTGAACACCAGGTCTCTCCCTTGCGAGGCGAATGCTCCAACCGCTGAACTACAGGTCTCCCAAGACGAAGGAGCAAAGTTGAGAGGCAACATCACACTCCACTACCTCGGAGGGAAGGGCGTGTTGCCAGTGGGGCAATAGGTGAGGCGTTGGGAGGGGTGTGTGTAGTGCAGATTTTCTTGAGGAGGTGGGGGAGAGAAATTGATGGTAGTTTCGAAAGAGTCGGGGTACTGTACCAGAGGAAAGGGTGAAGTTTGATGACATTGGCCAGTGAGGTGGGAGAGACGGGAGGAGCTGTGCAGGAATAGGGTCAATGGAACAGGTGGTGGGTTTCATGCAGGAGATAGAGGGATGGGGGCGGCGGGGTGGGGGGGGGGGGGAAGACAGGGTCATTGGTGGGAAGGGCGGTGTGTGGAGGGACAAGGGGGAAGGAGCAGAGCGCTTAACAGTGGCCCAGCGCGAAGCCAAGCCGAGGGGATGTGGCCGTCAGCACGGTTTAAGAGGAAGGTCTTCACGACCTGGAACGTGGGGAAGCAAAGGGCACGGTGGAGAAATTGAGGGAGAGCGTTCCAGAGTTTCGGGGGCGCACACAGCGGCTGAAAGCGCAGCGGAGGAGCTGGTCGACGGTGGAGGAGAGGAGCTTTGGGGCTAAGAGGAGAAATTGACTGAAGAGCGGGAAGGATGTGTTATGTGTCATGTTATAATAAGATTATTTTATAGCCACGTGGCTGATTGAGAGAAAGGGAGAGGAGAGAAAGTGTGCGTGTGGGGCGGGGGGGGGGGGGGGAGAGAGTGGGGAGAGAGAGAGTGGGAGGGGATGAGAGAGGAGGGAGAGAGCGTAGCTGATTGACAGAGAGGGGGAGAGACCGAGAGCATGAGGGAGAGGGGTTGGCGAGAGAGAACTTGCTTCATATACCCACCTCGACCCCCCCCCCCCACCCCACCATCGCCATTTTGCCCCCACTTTCGGGAGCTCCATCCCCAAAGTCCCTCTGACTCGCTCGCTCGCTCGCTCCATCCCCTCTTTCAAAGCACGAGTCCTAACTCGCCGACAGTGCCTCGAGATAACAAGGACAACAAAATTACATTTATAGAGCGCCTTTCACGTGGGGAGGACGTCCCAAAGCGCTGAACAGTCAGGTGTCGGGGCCCGAGCATGGGGGGAGGGGTGGTGTAGGGGTGAGGGGAGACAGAGAGGTGGGAGGGAGACCAAAGGTACAGTCGAAGAGAAGGGTCTTGAGCCCGGCCTTGAAGGAGCCAAGGGAGGAAACGAGGGGAAGGGACCGTGGGATGGAGTTCCAGAGCGTGAGGGCAGAGAGGCTGAAAGTCCGGCCACCGATGGTATGATGGGTCGGGCGGGAGACATGGAGCAGACCGGAGCCCGGTGAACGGAGGGAGCGGGCAGGTTGGTAGGGAGTCGGCAGGTCAGAGAGGTAGAAGGGGGCAAGGCCATGGATGGCCTTGAAGGTGAGGACCAGGATCTTGAACTCGACCCTCTGGGGGATGGGGAGCCAGTGCAGTCGGGCGAGGGTGGGAGTGATGGGGTCACGGAGCGTGAAAGTACACGAGCGGCAGAGTTTGGGATGATCTGCAGCTTGTGAGGGGAAGAGTTGGGAAGGCCGATGAGGAGGGAGGTCCCGTCATCGAGCCTTGAGGTGAGGGTTTGGGCAGCCTGAGGGGTGAGGCAGCGGCGGAGTCTGGCAACGCTGCGGAGGTGGTGGTAGGCAGTGCCGGTCATGGCGCGGACTATAATAATTAACAACAACAATCATAATAATCCTCGCATTCGATATAGCGCCTCATCACCTCTTCCAGACGTCTTGAGTCCGGCTCTCGGCAGCGGAACGATTGGACCACCCACCCGGGCGGAGACTGAGCCATTCCAAGAGCGGACGCGCAACCAAAGCTCTGCCGCCCGCACCGCACGCTCACCCCCCCACCACGCTCCATACCCCAAACACACCAGCTCCGGCCGCGCTGCACCTCCCTCTCTCGCTCTCCGACCTGCTTACCCCCCCCCCCCCCCCCACCCCCCATCAGCCCACCGCCTCCGCCCGCCCACCCGCCCGCCCGACTGCCTCTGATCTCCTGCTCGTCCCTCCGCTCCAACGTCGGCGGCCGCGCTTTCAGCCACTGCGTCCCGAAACGCTCTTCCGGAACGCTCTCCCCCCCCACACACACACCCCCTCCTCCTTCCCCGTCTTCAGGTCACGCGTGAAGACCTTCCTCTTGAAACCGCGCTCACGCCCTCCTCCTCCTCCTCCTCCTCCCCTCGGCTCGGCATCCCGGGTGGGGTGGGGATGGGGTGGGGTGGGGTGGGGTGGGTGTGGGGTGGGGGTCGGGTGGGGGAGGAAAAGTATACACCGAGCAGAGAACGTGAAAGCCTCCCTCCGCTCAGCGGCTCGAGCTCCGTCCACGTCCCTTCGCCCCCGCGGGCGGGTGGGCGGTCGGGAGCCTCGGGAAAGCTCGGGGATACCTCCCTCTGGGAGAGGGATGGGAGGGAGTGTGGGGGGGGGGGGGGGGGGGGGGGGGAGGGAGTGGGTGGGGGTCTTAAAAAAGAAAGGGGGAAAAAAAAAGAACGGCAGACTGCCACGTGCAGTGCCTGACTTGGATGTGTCTGAAGTCTTGGAGAGAGCTTGACTTCCCTACGTGATCCTACAAATGGTCTTGGAGGTTTGGTCTATAGCAGGGGAGTAGCTACGTCATATACCCTAGACCGGCGGGAGCGGCCCTTCTTCTATAGGGGGTCGTCCTCTGCGACCGAGCGCTGAGCTTCGGGAGGGACGCACATGGAGCTGTGAGGGAAGGGGGACACCCGCCTAACCAACCAGATCAGCCGAATCAACCCTAGCGATCAATGGGGTGACAGATGTCGCAGCCAGATCGCCCTCACACCCGATACTCACTAGCTGCGCCGCGCGCTATTTATACCCGCCGAGGCCGGCCCTCCTCTCGGTTACGGTGAAGCGCCCGCCCGCCCGCCCGCCCTCCCTATCCCGGCAGCGCTTGCGCTATGCAAATGAGCCGCGCGGCCATTGGCTGTGCTCCGGGTGATCCGGACAGTGCAGCGCTGAGTGACTGACAGGTGCACAGGGGGTGAGTTGCGCTCCTGACTTTGCACTGGTTTTGCTCCTTACCTTTATTTTTTGCTGAACTTGTTCTGTGCCGTGACCCATACTTTGCTCTGCGCTTTTCCTTATTACATCTGTGTGCGAGAAACCCATTGCACTTTTCTCCCCCTCTCTCCCCCTTATTGCAAAACATGTTCTCCTTTCACCATTGATATATGTGTATATATATGTGTGTGTATATATATGTGTATATGTGTATATATGTGTGTGTGTGTTTGTGTCACAAGATCCCACATGCAACTTTTTTTTAGGAGGTTTAATGTCTTTTTTTTGGGGGTGGGGGTGGGTGCTGTTCAGATTTTTCTGCTCTCCCAACTCTTCCCCCCCCACACCCCCACACCCCTCTAAACCAAATGCAAGGATTAATATGTTTAGGATAAGTACCTGCAATATTGTTGTTGTTATCTATTTCCAACCTCACCTTATTCTCAGTGAGTCCTAGTGTTTGAAAGGTTTGGAGGGGTTCAGTCATTTGCAGCATTGCATGATCCCACTCACCTGTTAATAGCCCATTTGTATTTTCTTGTGTTAATAGTTGAGCCTTTCTGACTGGAGTTAACTCCTTGTGCAAAACCAGACTCCTGCAGATTTTGCAACAGGACCTGGACCTGTTTGCAATTCCTGGGGGTTTGCACCTTTCGGTGGAGAGTGTTTGATTTGCAAGAATATCACTCAGAGTAAATTCCAAATGCTGGACACAAAGTCAAAGTGTTTGATATGTACTATATATCCATATTAGAATTATGTTTTTGCAACAAAATGTTGAGCAGCTATTAAGTTAATATACCGTGATTGTGTGGATACTCAATTGCATACAGCAGGAATGCGCGGGAAGATTTTGCTGATCTCAGACAGTGGGAGACTTGTTCTTAAGGTGGACTCGCGCCAAAGGCGGGTAACGACTTGAGGTATAGCTGAGCTGTAATCTTACAAAATGCTGGAAAAGGCTTGAGGGGCTGAATAGCCTACTCCCATGTCTATGTGTCTATGCGCGGACGCATGTCAGGAATGACCATTCCCCCCCCAAAAAAATGTGCATCCACCTTCTGGAAGGGAGGGGAGGCTTTTCGGGGGGCGGGTGGCGCGGAGGGAGAGAGAGAGAGAGACTTTAAACTTCTTGCGTTTATTTTCAGAAAACCAACATCATGTCCAGCAAGCCGAAACTTCACTATTTCAATGGAAGAGGAAAGATGGAGTCTATTCGTTGGCTTCTGGCTGCCGCTGGCATCGAGGTTGTGAATAAGACTTATTGCATTTGATTGTGTTTGAATGTAATTTGTCGAGGACAATTATTTGCTTTTGTATGTGGCGTAGTAGTGTCTCAGTAGAGCTTAAATTCATCAACGATTGCTTTAACTAAGAACACAGTTACAAAGCGTACATTTACTCATTTCCTTTTGGCTCGGACGATGATGCGGTTCACGCAGTGCATAAAAGCTCAAAAGCAGACGAGAAAAAAAAGGTACTGAGTTGTGGGATTGAAATGAACTGGCACAATTCAAGTCGAAAAGGCAAGCGAGTTTCCTCCTGGTTTCCTCCTGGATTCCTTTTGTTGGGATACCCCGAAGCTTTGGTGGCGGGTTTCCATATGTGTCGGACGCCCATCAGGACCAAAAAAAAAAACGATTTGAGAATGCAGCGCGGCTTTCTGTTGGACAGAACGAGGAATTTAACCTGAGTGGCACAACTTAATTGGTCGAAATCTAATGTTGTAATTCTGTCGCCCACAATCTTCTAATTGAAATACAATAACGAACCTTTCACGGTGGGAGGGCATCTCAAATTGCTTCACAGATTCAGTGCGAGCGTAGTGACTGTGTATTTTTGTGGGTGAACATGGCAGCCAATTAATCAGGCTGCAGATAATTAGCACTTTGACCTTGAGCCTTAATTTTGGATGCCATTACGCATCACTTGCACTCTCAAATCTCAATCGATTCTCCTCCGGTAGTGACAATTGGGCTCTCCCTGGAGCTGATTTAAGTTGGCTCCAGGTGATGTCGGAATCAGGTTTGTCTTGATAATAATAATAATAATCCTTGCATTTGATATAGCGCTTTTCACGTCAGGAGGACGTCCCAAAGCGCTTCACAGAACACACTGTAAAGTGAATTGACTGTATATTTGTGGGCGAACGCGGCAGCCAATTGCGCACAGCAATGTCCCACAAACAGTCGGGGATTGAAAATTATCAGTTTATTAGCGTTGTGTTTTGTGGAGGGATTATTGTTAGGTGTGTGGAGTAAGGAAACTTGCCCAAGGTTTCGCCCTGTCTGGAGTTGAACTCAGGTCTCTCGCTTGCATAGCCACTGTACAGGTGTTAAAATAGTATATTCTTTATTTGGCTGACTCATGATGACGGCACAGCCGGCCTGACTCCTTGGCAGGACTTGTAGGGGTAGACCAGTCGCCGGCAGCTGGGATTCTTCTCACTCAGCTCCTGTTAACAACCGTGATCTAAGAGCAAGACAATCTGCCACTTTTGTGTGCCGCGCCCTCCTTATCCCCTCTTTGCCTTTGCCTCCCGAAAGTATGGCTTACGCCACATACGCAAAAGGCTTCGCTGCCAGTGTCACATTGCTGACCCACGCCTTTGCTTTTTGTTGTCATTCTTGCCCCTCTGACACCTTTTATTTGCCCAACTGTAGCCCAGGCATTTTATGACGTCCAATTGACAGTGTGATCTGGACTAATCCTGAATCAAACCGGGGAGATTTCCTCCAAACTTCCCCACCAACCATAGATGCCAGACTGGGACTAGAAGCTGTTGCCTTAGACAGCTGCCCAGTTTGGTTCTCGCTGGAAACTTACTTAACAGTGCTTTCTATGGCAAGCTGTGTAGTTTTAGTTGGGATTCCCAAGCATTGCCAAGATGCGCCGAATACTTTCTGGATTAGGTAAAAAGGATTAAGCATTAGGGATGTGTTCCTCCAGGGAGAGAGTGTACATTTTATTCCAGACAGAGAATATGTCCACGTGACGTATGTTAAACTGGTCAGCCGTCACCATGCCATTGAAGAATAGCATGGTGACGGCTGAGCAAACAAATCAAATTGTAAAACAAGGGCGTTAACGTTAAAGTTCGTGTCTCAGACTGGATTGCGAGTGTTTGTGATTTATTAAATCATGGAGCCAGTTCCCTCAGTGCCCCCCACACCCCCAGGTCTTCTTGCTTACGAGGCGATTGCTCGATATAGGACCCCCCCCACCCCCCCAACAGGCACTTTTGTTTCTTACTGATTTTTTTACTGCTCAGGGAATGCAGAGGTTAATTGCTGTGCCTACAGTCGTACTTGGGCTGAGATCAGCAAATTCAGTACGGGTCAAGGTCTAAACTTGGTCGCTTTCTGTTCTGGTAGGATAGGATAGGAGGAGGAGGAGAGAGAGAGAAACTTAGTTAGTTCCCTTTATTTCCCAGAGGCACAGTAGGAAGCTAAGAGAAAGTGGTGAAAAAGAAACGTATTTTATTATTATATTCTGATTATATCAATAATCGAGCCACTCCAGTCTGGGTCCCACTCAGCCCACAGCATCCCAAAGATGGTGCTCATCAAAGACAGTAACAACATCCTCTCTCTTTTGACCAGGGTTCCCTCTATACCCTCTGCTTTTATGGGGATTATAACTGATGAAGGGATCGCAGGAATGAATGTGATTGAGCTCTACCGGTTCATGTGTTCACACGTGAAAAACATACAAAAGATGTGTTCAAGCAAACAATAACAACAACAAATCACATTTGTACGGCGCCTTTCACGTCACGAGGACATCCCAAGGCGCTGGATAATAATAATAATAATAATAATAATCATCCTTGCATTTGATATAGCGCTTTTCACGTCGGGAGGACGTCCCAAAGCGCTTCGCAGAACACACTGTAAAGTGAATTGACCGTATATTTGTGGGCGAACGCGGCAGCCAATTGCACACAGTCAGAGATCCACATCCGAGCTGGTGTTTGGGATCACAGTTATACATGGTTCATAATTTTCTACGTCATGAATCACCTACACGTGCACCTTGTAGTGAGGAGTTTGGGGACAGCAATCTTGCGAACTGTAGCATTTTAAACATTGCTCCAACTCAGATCAGCTTATTCAGCAGAGACCCGCATTGTAACCTGTATTGCTTGGTGTTGCAGTGATTTACCCACTAGCTTTTAATAAAACGTTTCATCCGATCTTGTTTGGTGACTCTTTTCTACAGTTTGAGGAAGAATTCCTTGAGACCAGGGCACAATATGAAAAGCTCATGGCAGGTAAGGAGAACTCTAGATCTTCAATCTTAACTGTTCAGAGGGGTTTTGTTCCAAGGAAATTTGATCGTGCATTTTCATTAATGTTTTTAATCCTCAGAACCGCAAAAGGTGTACATTCTGTAACATAATTCTACATGTTATTAATCTTTAAAGTGTTGAATGCTTTTGCCGTGAAACCATTTGCCTCCGTTAGATGTTTAATCTGACAACTTCACCTATAATTCCATCACTTTAAACAGGAAATGATCAATGCGGTTAGCCTTAAACGTTCATCTGTTCTCATTTCCTTCAACAGATGGAGCCTTGATGTATCAACAAGTACCGATGGTTGAGATCGATGGAATGAAATTAATTCAGACCAAAGCTATTCTGCATTATATTGCAGCAAAAAACAATCTGTATGGAAAAAACATCCAGGAGAGAGCACAGTAAGTCAGATAAGCATCTTCTCAAACTTTCCCCATCCCTCACCTGGCTCGGGCTGTCAATCAGTTATGGGGAGGGCTTTGAGACGTCTTCCTGATGTGAAAGGCGCTACATCAATTGATGTTGTAATACCGTTGGTTTTGTTGAAATAAGAACCAGAGCTGATGTTATTAACGTTCTGCATGTTATTACAATGCTTACTACGGTGGTGTTGTAACATCTTTTTAAGCTGCCGGGTGTCAACCTGACATAGCTTGAAGCACTGTGTGTTAGAAGGTTCAAAATATCTTGTCAGGACGTTGAACTCACCAAGTCTAGGCTGACACTCCAGTGCAGATATGGGGGGTGCGCTGCATTATTGGAAGTGTCGCCCTTCAGGTGAAAAGTTAAACCGAGGTTTCATCTACCTGTGCAGTGAATGTTAAAGATCTCACAGCACCATTTGAATAAAGGGAGTTTCTCCATGTGTGAGTGGCAGCAATCCACTAAATAAAATTGGTCAATCACCTCATGGCTATTTGTGGGACGTTGCTGTGCACAAATTGGATGCTGTGTTCATCGAAAACAGTAGTGGCCAAACTTTTTGGTTGGCCAAACAAGTAAATGTTTCTTTATTACATTTTTTTCTTAATCGTGGTCACGCCACAGGTATCGTGCCCCAGTGTAATGTAGTTTCCAGTAACTACTGAGCCACGAAACTCACAGCACACCCCTAAATGAAGAAAAATGTATTTGGTTGACCGACCAAAAAGGTTGAACCTTCCTCAACTGGTCTACAAAATACACCATCACGATACTTTACTGCGAATTACATCCCATGAAGCACTTTGAAATGTCCACTCAACATGAAAGGCACTGTCTCAATTGCAAGGAGTATTATTATTTTTACATTGAAACTATCCAGAATATTTTCACCAAACCTCAAATCTGATTCTTCTGTTCATCCTATTTGTAAAAGGGCAAGATAGGAAAGTGGCTGTGTCCTTGCTCTTAGCCACAAAAGCTATTTTGCTGCATGGAATAATTATAAAACTCCCTGGACGTTTACTCCACAATTGACTCTTTCCTCTCTTGTGCATCTCTTTGTTTCACAACGGGCGCACCGGGAACTATTGTTGAGCCAGACCACACCTGTAATTTGTCACCTACATAACGTTAAAATATTTAATCCAGTTACCACTACACTTCATCACACGCAAATAATGGTCACGATAAAAGTTGGGAGTATATCCGTAAGAAAGGAATTATTACAGTACAGTACAGCTATTGTGCTTTTAGCAAACTTAGTTCAACTTTTTTTTAATAATTGCTAGCTGAAATGTGTAGGGAGAGTGAAAGGAACATGTGTAACAAGCAGTCTACAAATAGTGAAATAGAGTTCTAGTCAGAGTAATATTAATCTCTGCAAAAGACTTCATTAACCTTTTAACTAGGGTTTCTTTCAAGAAGCAATCTCACTAGATTAGCATTAATCTCAATGCTCATTGCAGTCACTTACATTTGCAATATACAAAAGTATATCTTTATTGAGTCAATCCTCTGTGACAGTCTCACACATCCAGTTTTTGAGCCAGTTGGCTCTGCAATACTCCAGGCACTTTTGATGACAGACCAGCCAACCTGGCTCATCTGCAGGACTTGGAGCGACACATCGCTGGAACCTTGCAACCCAAAGCCCTAATGGGTAGAGGGGTCCCAGCTGGACAAGCAAAGTTGCCAGTTTGTGCTTTCAATGGCAAACTATGAAATTTTAGAAGTTTACATTTTCAGAAATTAAACAACTATTTTAACGCTAGCATTTTCATAACCACCAATCACTGAATAGAGCAACAGAACATAGTGCCCGTGTGTTTTGCAATAGACGAAATTGCATTGATGCCCTTGTATTGTTGACTTTGCTTTAACCTTTGTGGTGAAGCACTTTCTCTTTAGAAATTGGATATAGCATTGAAAGTTGCTGCAGTAATTGGCACGTGTTGTAGGTCTTTGGAAACAATCTCAAGATCTGGCAGGTTCAGACCTGTCTGCGTAGTCACAGAGGAGCTCCAAAAAGCACAATACATTCAAACAACAGCAATTGGTTTCCTTGGAAAGGTGATAGCTTCGCCTCGATTTTTCTTGTCACGCCATTTCACCAATTCAGTAATTATGCATATTATTTGCGGGATTGTTGGCCAGGACACTGGGAGAAACTTTGTTCTCTTTTCGAACAAGAAAGGAATCTTCAACATGTCCACCGGAGTAGACAGATGAGACCTCGGTTTTATGTTTGATCTGAAGTATGGCACCTCTGATAGTGCAGCACCACATTGGGGGTGTCAGCCTGGACTATATGGGTTCCAAGCCCTGACATGGGGCTTGAAACTACAACCTAATAATAATAATAATAATAATTCTTGCATTTGATGCCGTTCCTTATCACGTTGTTGAGACATCTCAAAGAGCTTCACAGAATACACTGTGGGCAAAACACGGCAGCCAACTGCGCACAGCAGTGTCCCACAAACAGTCGTGGATTGAGTGATCAAATCTACTTACTGCTGGGTGGAGTGAAAGGTTTATGGAGTAAGAAAACTTGCCTAAGGTTTCACCCACCCAGGAATCAAGCCTCGGTTCTCACTTGTGTGTGTGTGTGAGTGTTTGTGTGTGTGTGAGTGTTTGTGTTTGTGTGAGTGACTGTGTGAATGCGTGAATGTGTGTTTGTGTGTGAATGTGTGTATGTGTGTGAATGAGTGATTGTGTGTGTTTGTGAGTGTGTGAGTGATTGTCTTCGTGTGTGTGAGTGAGCGAGTGTGTGTGTGTGTGAGTTTAACCTTCTGACTCAGGAGTGAGTGTGCTTACCAACAGACCCAGGCAGACACTCCTGTCCTGTTAGCCGAACCAAATTAGTGTGAGATCAGCAAAGCCAATGCAGAAATAAGGATTCTCCAATGCTATCCTTGTCCAATGTTAAATGTAATTTTACAATATTTTAACCAACGGTAACTATTGTTAGATTAAAATTAATGGGCACTCATTTTTATCTGCAGGATAGACATGTACGTGGAAGGAGCTGAGGACCTGATGGAGCTCATCATGCGCTTGATATTCCTTCCTCCTGCAGAACAGGAGAAAAGTCTTACACTTATAAAAAAACGAGCCCAAGATAGATATTTACCAGTATATGAAAAGGTACCCAAATAATCCCATGAGAGACCAACAACAATAACTTGTGTTTATATAGCGCCCTCCACGCCAGGCGGCGTCCAAGAGCGCTTAACAATGGCAGAGCCCGAGGCTGAACCAGGGGGAGGGTAAGGTGACCGGAGACGCGGCCGAAGTGAAATGTCTTCAGGTGTGAGCTGAAGATAGGGAAGGAGGGGGCGAGGCGAAGGGGTTGAGGGAGGGAGTTCCAAAGTTTCGGGGTGTAGTGGCTGAAGGCACAGCCACCGATGGTGGAGCAGAGGATTCGGGGGACACGGAGGAGGTCGGATCCAGTAAAGCAGAGGCAGAGGGTACTGCTGTGGGGTGAGAGGAGGTTAGAGAGATAGAAGGGTGCCAAGGAATGGAGGGATTTAAACACCAGAGTGAGGATCTTGAAGTCGATCTGCTCTGTGACAGGGAGCCAGTGGAGTGTGGCGAGGACTGGAGTAATCGGGGTACGGAGTTTGGTGCGGGTGAGAATGCGGGCGGCGGAGTTATGAATGAGCTGAATTTTGTGAATAGTGGAGAAGGGGAGACCGGTGAGGAGAGGGTTAGAGTCGTCCAGTTGAGAGGTGACAAAGACATGGGCAAGCGTTTCGGCAGGTTTTGGGGTATTGTCGGAGACGGGCAATGTGGTGGAGGTGGAAGGGAGCGGTGCTGCTCAGGGACCGGATGTGGGGGAGGAAGGATAACTGAGGATTAAACCTGATGCCTAAGTCGCGCACGGGTTCAGGGTTGCGCGCGTGTGTGCGTGAGGGGGTTGCGCGTGTGTGCGTGAGGGGGATTGCGCGTGTGTGCGTGGGGGGTTGCGCACGCGTGTGTGTGCGCGAGGGGGGGTGTGGTGTGTTGTGTTTGAGGGGGGGTGTGTGTGTGAGGTGGGGGGGTGTTGTGTGTGAGGGTAGGTGGTGTGTTGTGTGTGACGGGGGGGGGTGTTGTGTGTGGTGGGAGTGTGTGTTTGTGTGTGTGTGTGAAGGTGGGTCAGGGTGTGTGTGTAAAGAGTATTACATTCAAATTTTCTCTATACAAATGTAATTTGCCGTCGTCGTTGATGTAATACCAGTTTGTGGCAGTGAGGCTATCTGATGATATATCTTCAAGCCGCAATTACATGTAAATTTGGTTAATTCTGTACTGTTTTTGTTGCAGGCCGTTAATCAAAACCCCAGTGGCTTTTTGATCGGTGATAAGCTCAGTGTGGCCGATGTTCAGTTGTTGGAGCTGATCTTCATGATCGAAGAAAAGTTTCCTTCAATTCTATCGGAGTTTCCCAAACTACAGGTACTGTCTACAGCGCAATAGATCTAAGGTCTGAAGCTTTACCAAGTGTTTCAGGCATAAATAATAATAATGCTCCTTGTATTTGATAAAGAGCCTAACACGTTGAGAGGATGTCTCAAAGTGCTTCACAGCAGGGTATACCATAAAGTGTAGTGGCTGTATATTTTGCAGTTGAATGCAATTGGAGCACAACAATGTCCCACAAAGAGCCATGAAGTGATGAACCAATTTTTTGGGGGGGATTGTTGACCAAGATACAGGGAGAACGTGCCTTCACTTTTTGAGGAGAGCTATAGGAACTTTAATACTTTAATGTCCGCTTTGAACTGGCAGACGGGACTTCAAATAAATTTACTGCAAATAACACCAACAGTTTATATAGTGTAAAGGACTTGACGGAGCGGGTTGTGAGCTCAAACATGGGGTGGAGGGAGCTGCGGAAGGAATGGGGGAGAGGGGGAAAGGTGACCACAAAACACAGCTGAAAAGAAAGGTCTTAAAGGATGGCTTTAAAGGTGAGGAGGGAGGAACTCGGGGATGGAGTTCCAGAAATCAGGGGCAGAATGGTTGAAAGCCCCCCCACAGACTATTCTTCAATTTCAAATTTGAGAATTAATTTTTTTTGCAAATTATGTTGGTGGAAACTTCCTACTTTTTGCATTTCAAACAACGTTAAATGTGGACATCGGTCAGCCTGGATTATAGCAACAAAAACAGAAGTCGCTGGGAACGCTCAGCAAGTCAGGCAACATCTATCGAGAAAGGAAAGTGAGTCAACATTTCGGGTCATGGAAGAGAAGAATGTTTTACACAGAGGGTTGTTAGAATATGGAAGCCGAGTTTATCGCAGCATTTCACAAAGCGAATCAGACAAATGGGAAACATTAAAATAACGGGGAAAGAATGGGAGATGAATGTCTTTGCTGAGGATATGAGCACAAACACCGGTCACAATATATAAGTGAATATTCCGGGTATTGATGTAACACTAATTCGGTATTGTATGTAGTTTTTTTTTTGCTATCAGCACTTTAAATCACTTCTTATGAAGCAATGTCCTGCTGACAATCGGCGCTTGCAATGTCTGTTCGGACAGTGAGTGCCCACAGCGTGCGAGGGTAAGGAAGGGTTTTGTTACGATCTGGGCACGGATCTGAGCGGTTTGCTGTAACGGAATCCTAACTTCAGTACTTCCTTCCAGGCGTTTAAGTCAAAGATAAGCAGCATCCCAACCATCAAGAAGTTCCTGGAACCCGGCAGTGCAAGGAAACCGCCACCCGACCAAGAGTACATGCGGATTGTGAAAGAAGTCCTTCGCTTTTGAGAAGGGAAGGAGAAACGTGGGGTAAACTTCCAGCTGGGTGTAGATTGACTTTATTAACTGGGCATTTCAGAACATCCAGGATTTGTCGAATTCTTAATTACAGCCTTTAATTTTGACGCCAATTTTTCTGTAGGTTTCTTTTGTTTAAGTAAACGGGTTTCAGAGTTGAGATTAAATCCAACAATTTCGCACACTTCGTTACTAACAGTGATTCCAGACACAGGTGGAATTTTCTACTCAACCAGTCATCAAAAAAAGTTGGCGGCACAATTAATTTCTTTTCGGCAGACTGTAAAACTCATGAATATATTGTGTGACTAATCATTTAACACTGCAAATGATCGACTAAAATCAAGTTTAATGACTGATATCAAATCTATTTCAATGCTTAAAATAATTTGTTGCAATTGAATTATAAAAGGCTTCCAAATGGTGTGTTGTGCATAACTTGCTTGATCCCTACATATGACACAGATTCACATCTCACTGTGAACTGGAAGGGAGATTAAATCAATTAGAACTCGCAGCCGATGTTTTATTGTCATTTGTTACCACTCAACAAGCCAAAGCATAATTTTCTGACCCTGTGGCAAATTGTGACGGAAACTAAAAGTTGTGTCAAAACTCTTGCTCTCGTCCCATCTCTCGCTCCCTCTTATTTGTGCTGCAAGGTCTTGAATTTCACACCGGTTCCAGTCAGGCTCCACTGGCTCCCTATCGCTGAACCGGATCGATTACAAGACCCTCACGCTCGTTTTCAAATCCCTTCATACCCTGGCACCTCCCTACCTCTCCGACTTGCTTACCCCCCAATACACTGCCTCCGATCGATTGGCTCCGGCCTTCTGCACGTCCCTCGTGCCCTCCGTTTTCACTATTGGCAGCCGTGCTATCAGCCACTACGCCCCGAAAGTCTCGAACACTTCCTCTATCCCTCCGCCTTGCCCCTTCCTTCCCCATCTTCATGCTCCACTACTGTCAAGCTCTCTGGGACGCTGCCCTGTGTGACGGGCACTATATAAATACAAGTTGTTTTTGTTGTTGATTTCAAAATTTCTCAGCTTCCAGCTGCCAGAAAGAGTCGGGTCTCTTGCATAACCAATCTACAGTAATAATAATAATCCTTGCATTTGATATAGCATCTTATTAGATCGTTGAGACGTCTCAAAGAGCTTCGCAGAATATATTGTAAAGTGGATTGACGGGTGTTTTGGGGCAAATATACTGTATTGCTTTGAAAAACATAAAACACATGTTTATGCAGTGCTCTTCATGATGACTAACGTCCCAATGTTTCAGAGAATCAGACGGAAGAAGGTGGTGGTGATGGTAGGCATGTGTGCAGAAGTAGGTGTTAAGACAGAGAGAGGCTAAGTTGGGGGTGGATGGAGGCAGGGAGTTCCAGAGGTCTGGGGTGTAGTGACTGAAGGCTCGGCCACTGATGGTGACGCACGAGGCATGGGAGGATTCACAGCAAACCCGTGTTAGGTAAGTGGAGGAGGCAAGCAGAGCAGTGAGGTCAGAGAGATCAGTAGGTGCTGGAGCTGAATGGATTTACATATGAAGGTGAGGACTTTGAAGTCGAGAGTTAATAATAATAATACTTGCATTTGATATAGCGTTTTATCACGTCTTTGAGATGTCTCAAAACGCTTCACACACTATATTGTAAAGTGTGTATTGGCCGTACATTTTACGGGCGAAACGCGGCAGCCAATTGCGCACAGCAGTGTCTCACAAACGGTCGTGGATTGAGCGACCAAATTGTCATTCTTATTTTTGGAAGGGATTATTACCGCTGTTAAAACCCTTCAAGATGCTGCCAGGCTTGAAGGGTGTTATATAAATGCAAGTTGTTATTGTAGCTGCAGCTCCGAATGTCTAATCACTGTCTGTACACGTTTCTGTTAGCTGAGAAGAGAGGGCTCGATGCAGGATACTCCGCTCCCTGTCCTGTCAGACGGCCTAATACTTTCTCATTATCTCGGCCTCACACAAGTTTGGGCAAAAATGTATAAAGCTGTACCTGGCACTGGAGGATTAGAAGAAATCGATTGTCTCTGAGACATCTCAAAGCGCTTCAAGCATATACTGTAAAGTTAATTGACTATATTTTGTGGGGAAATGCAAGTGCTCAAACCAGACTGCGAATAGACTCCCGCGATAGTAACAATCCTTACAATTGATATAACACATTACCCCGTTGTCTCGAAGGGCTTCACAGGATTCACTGTACTGTATTGTAGAGACCAACCTGCAACGAGCTCACGTGCACCTTCATAAGGAACTAAAATAAAATAGATCAACATGCTTGCAGGTATTTTAAAACACTCATGCTAAAATGATCTGAGTTTCTCACTGTGGTAGAGAAGGGAGTTTCTCTCAGAAAGGGTTCCTGGGCTAAGAATCCCCCCCACCCCACCGAACAAAACTGGGGAGTCATCTCATGGCTGTTTGTAGGACATTGCTGTGTGGAAATTGGTTGTTTGCATACAAATAGTCACTGGTTAATAGTAAATTCCTGTGATTGCGACATCTTGACTGGGAAGTAAACATTCCATGGCGTGACTCGAAAAGAGTTTTTCCCTTCCAGTGTCCCAGCCAAGAATGAGATCAGACAAGATTGGTTGCAAGGCTTTCTTCATTCACATCTCACTTGTCAACAGCTGTTATGAGAGAAAGCAAAGAGACAACAAAAATGTCGCAGGACCATTATTTTTCAGCCAGTAGGTTTTAATCGTGAATAATCTCTGCAAACTTAATCAGGCCCAGAAACTTCATGTGTCATTTTCATTCCCCCGTCTCTTCAAAATTGCAATAGACAATGATTTACAGACAACAACAACTCGCATTTACATAGCGCCTCTCCATTGAAAGCAAAACTAAGACAGTAACTATCTCAGAATCGTAGCTTTAAAAAGTTACGGGACTATATTTTCGCTAAAATTGGAAACATGATCGCAAAGTACAAGAGTTTGGGTTGATTTGTTGTCGGGTTTAGTGAGTTGTTTGAAGGTTTAAAGCATCAGGAAGCCAAGCCGCAGAACCATATAAAAGCTGCAAGGAAGAAACAAATAAAATCTTTTTAAAAATCGGTCTTAATAATCAGATAATAATAATCCTTGCATTTGCTACAACATCTTATCAGGTCGTCGAGACGTCTCAAAGAGCTTGACAGGATATACAGCAAAGCGTAGTGACCGTGTATTTGTTGGCGAAATTGGCAGCCAATTTGTGCACAGCAATGTTCCCCACTCGCAGTTCTGAATTGTTAAATACAAGGATTATTACTACTAGTTAGTTAGTTCTTCTCAATTTACTAAAGTGCAGAATCTGAGCCCTGGTTTGAGTTCGCATCTGATACCATTTTTATTTGGGGGAGTATTCATCAATAAAATAATAATATTAATCCTTGCATTTGATATAGTGCCTTCTCACGTCTCCGAGACGTCTCAAAGCCCTTCTCAGGATATACCGTAAAGTGAATTGACTGTATAATTTGTGGGTGAAACATTTAACATTTATGTGTCCATCTAACCTCTTGGTTTAATATCTCATCTGAAGGACAGCAACTCCAACAACGCAGTGACAAGCAGCATTGTGCTGGAGTGTCAGCCTAGATCCTGATGTCCAAGACACGTGGCTTGGAGGTCACCACCTGCCATCTCAACAGTGCCACCGACTAACTGTTTAGTCCCGCAGCTCAGTGGGTAGAGCGCTCGCCTCGCAAGCGAGGGGTCCAAGCTTCAATTCCCGGCCAGGGAAACCTTAGGCAAGTTTCCTTACTCCACACGTTTCCGTTTACCTAACAGTAAATAGGAAGCCGGTTGTTAAGTCAATTACGGATCGCTTTCCGGGTGTAATAATCCCTCCCGCACAAAACATTGGTCACTCCATCCACGACTGTAATGTGGACACTGTTGTGCGCAATTGGCTGCTGCGTTTCGCCCACAAAATATACAGTCAATTCACTTCTTTTGAACAGTTTGAACTGAACTGACATTCAGTTCTTTTGAACTATTTCTGGGGGTCTGAGGGAGTTTGCGGGACCTGCGTTTTTTTTAAATTTCATTTATAATAATAATTAATAATAATTATTATTATTTCATTCAGGGCGCCATTTCCGAAACGGGGCTCACGATCCCTTCGACCATAAATAAATAATAGTGATGATGATGGTGATGGTGGTGGTGATGATGATAATGTGGTCACTCACAAACCACAACCGCTTGTGGGACGTCGCTGTGCACAAAATATACAGTCACTACGCTTTGCAGTACATTCCTCCCCCTTCAACGCTTTGAGAAGTCTCAAAGACGTGATAAGGCGCGATATCAAATGCAAGGATTATTACTATTAGTTGGTTCTTCTCAATTTACTGAAGTGCAGAATCTGAGCGCTGGTTTGAGTTCGTACCTGATACCAGCCACGAGACCAGCTGGCATAAACTTTCCCGATTTTCTGAAGCGTATTCCCATTATGGCCGTCAGTAGTCCAGCCGTGACTGATGTAGGAGGAGAGAGAAAAAAAAACATGTTTAGGCACAAAAAAAATCAATCAAACAAACACACAATAGGGGAAGGAACGTTTTATTCAAAACAAAACATGAAATATACGTGATGTTATTGGGGCAGGATCCTGACAATCGCTCTCACAAATGTTTCCTGCGGTTGATGACTGAATGCATGATCAGAAGTGTACCACTGTACACCCACACCATAAGCAGCCCGGCTCTACACAGGGTCCTTTGTAAGTGCCATTGGACGTCTTTAACAAATGTTTCGGCCGTGTTAAAGTGACAGTATCAGCAAGCCTCGCTGTAACCAACGAGCTGAATGTAGTCATTAACACTGGCAGCAAACGCAAAGGCTTACTGGGAAAAAAATATACCATCTGTTTTCAGGGCTAAGCCAGAAAGTAAACTGGTTCGAATTGTGGTTTGTGCTGCATTGCATCCTGACTGACAATCCCCCAAGTAAAATCGGTCATTCACTGCATGGCTGCTTGTGAGGCATTGCTGTACAAATTAGCTGCTGCGTTCGCCTAGAAACACAGTCACTACACTTTAGGTATATCCTGTGAGGTGCTTTGAGACCTCCTCCCAATGTGAAACATTCTATATCAATGTAAATTATATTGTATTGTACAAACAGCCATGAAGTGCACGGTTATTATATATAAGTTATCTCAGTTTGGACAAACAATTTGTCCAGAAACTTGAATGTGAGGCCAGGAACTGAAAAGCCATTGTGTTCACTTGACTCGTCAGATCATTGGAAAATACAACACTGATCCCTCACAAAATACACAGTCAATTCACTTTACAATATATTATATGAAGCACTTTCTCAACGATGTGACAAGGCGCTATATCAAATGCAAGGGTTATTATTATTATTATTTCTTTCACCAAAAATCTACCCAGTTCCCTCTGATCCATTCCCACCTCCACAGAGGCAATCTACACCAGACACTTATGGTCTCCGGGAAAAGTATTTTGAATTGGATCGTTATTTAGATTTAAACTTTCACTGCTGAGCTCGAGTCCATGACCCTTGCTGTTGAGGTTGTGTGCGTTGTCTGGCTTTATTTAGAAAAAAATAAAATCTACCCTAAGCTTCTTGTTTGCAGTGTAAACAATCCAGTTTACACAGCTCCTCCTCAGGGGTCAGATGCCCATAATTCTTGTGTGTACTAAACTGCTCTCTGGTTACCGGAGTTGTAGACAGTGCTGCACGTACGGCTGTGCCAACACTGTACAGACTCATTGTATCTCACTTAGACTTCTCTGTCTTCCTCTCTGGATCCCCTGATATCCTCATCACTTTCTTTTCTGCATAATCCTTACATTCACTGCACTTTTCATATTGGGAGCACGTCCCAAAGCGTTTCACAGGATATACTGTAAAGTGCAGTAACTGTGTGTTTTGTGCAGTCAATCACCAGCGGAAATTTTTCCCTATACAGCATTTCCTCCCGGTGTCCTGGACGACGATTAATAGCTATTTGTTGGCTGCCGAATTCACCTACAAGTACACAGTCACTACACTTCATAGTAAAATTCTGTGAAGCGCTTTGAGGCATTTTGTTGATGCGATCAGGCATACATCAAACGTAAAGATTGTTATTTCTAACCTTATTTTATCTTTTTGGACTCAGATTAAGTTTAAAGCTTGCGTAAACTTCATAAACTTACTCAAGGAAACAGTCACGTCACGTGGGGCGCTTGAAACTTGATAAGCACCGTAGCCTGCCAGTGAGCCAAAGAGGAGTCCGGAGATCAAGGACATCACGCTGCCTGGAAAAAATCAATGCAATTTATTTCCTTCAACTTTACTCCCTCAACAGTGCAATTGGTACGATATCTTGCTGCAGTCCAATGTTCCTCATTTTTAACCAGAGACCAAGAGAGGAAGTGAGAAAGACAGGGAGGGAGGGAGGGAGGGAGAGGAAAAGAGATGGGGAGGAATTAAAGAAGAGAGAGGTCGAGAGGGGAGGGAGGAAGGAAGACAGACATAGGAGACTAATGCTATTGAGGAAGCATGAGGTAAGGCAGGGAAAAGGGATGAGAAGATCTGCCGTTTTCGAAAAACTGATAGGATTTTAAGTCCCCGCACTTAAAAAAACAATAAAATGCTACTTTACGTTTCTGACTTTAAGGCATCTTATTGCTTAACGTCCAGATCACTACCAACTGCTCTTGTCAAGCAGCAAATAAATAATTATAAATATTAATTTCACCCACAAAATACACAGTCAATCCACTTAACGGTATATTCTGTGAAGCGCTTTGACATGTTTCAATGACATGATAAGGCGCTATAATAATAATAATAGTAATCCTTGCATTTAATATAGCGTCTTATCACGTCTTCGAGACGTCTCAAAGCGCTTCACAGAATATCCTGTAAAGTGAATCGACTGTATATTTGTGGGCGAAACGGTGGCAGCCAATTGCGCACAGCAGTGTCCCACAAAGAGTCGTGGATTGAGTGACCAATTTATTATTATTATTGTTTTTTGAAGGAATTATTAGCCCCGGAAAAGCAATCCGCCAATCGACTAACAACGGTGTTCCTACTTACTGCTCGGCAAACAGAGTCGTGTCAAGTAAGGAAACTTGCCCAAGGAATTGAACCCAGGTCTCTCGCTTGCGACGTGAGTGCTCTAAACCAGAGCTGCAGGATTACACTACTGTATCAAATGTAGGGATTATTATTATAATAATTAATATTATTTACAAAGTACTGTACCTTTCCGAGTGTAACCCAGGATGCCTCCTACTGTCACCAAAGTGGCATAAGTGTAGCCTATCCAATCCACGGCCATTCTGAACTCCTGTTAGTGAAGGAGAACAAGAGGAAAATGACAAAATAATAACAAAAAAACTTAATGCAACAATGAATAAATTAAAATGCAATTTGAATACTATTTGCAGCCAACGTACGTAGTACCTTGTCACATCAAAACTTCCCGGAGCGCTCTGCACAACAAATTACTTTGAAGTGTAGTGACCGTTTGAAGCCAAACACAGTAGCTTAAAACTGTGTAGGAACTCCCAGAAAAAGTAATGAGATGAATAGTCAATGATTTTTTTAGATGAAAGAAATTATATTTTTCAGATGAATAGGAGAATTTCCTGCTCTTCAAAATAGCGCTATGGGATCTTCAATGTCACCAACGTACCTTTGTATAGCGCCTTTCCCATCAGGAAGACGTCACATGCTTCGAAGTCCATCTGAACCACGAGAACAGATGGGATCTTGGTTTAACGTCTCGGTGAAAGACCTAAAATGGAGTCGTGCGCCGATACCTGCCTGGATTACGACCTCAAGTCCTGGTCTGGAGCCTTCCAATTCATAGGCGGGAATTGAACCAACTCAGCCAGGCTGAGACATCTAAACTAAGCCCAATCAGAGGTAACAATCGTGTTAAATTTTCCCCGCTTCAAGCAATCGGGACTGTGTGTCAGTCTGGTTCAGCGGTACCATTCTTACCTCCGAGTCCGAAGATTGTGGGTTCAAGCCCCAAGTCGGGACTTGGAATCACATAGTCTTGGCTGACGCTCCAATGCAGTGCTGGGGGTGTGCTGCGTTGTTGGAGGTGCCGTCCTTCAGATGAGACGTTAAACCAAGGTCCTGTCTGTCTGTCCAGGTGGACGTTAAAGATCCCATGGGACTAGTCAAAAAGAGAAGGTAGTTTCTCTCTCCCAGTGTCCTGGCCAACAGTCCCCCAATAAAATTGGTGACTCACTCCATGGCTGTTTGTGGGACACCGCTGTGCACAAATGGTTACCTTATTTCATCCACAAAATACACAGTCAATCCACTTCACAATAATATCCTGTGAAGAGCTTTAATCCCGACACCGTGATAGGGCACTGTATTAAATGCAAGGATTATTATTATCATTATTATACATTTTGTCCTCTCTGCGTACATCTCTCGTCCACAGGCCAGTTGTCAATGCCCGGCCAGGAGGACAGCCTCCGGACACGCCCGCACACCTCTCTGACAAAACGCCAATCCCCGCTCGCAGGCCCGAGAAAGGCGTGGGGTGGCTTAGGGGGAAAGATGTCTGGCTCACGGTCACAATCTGGTGAGGAATCAAGGACACCGTACGATGTGACAACAACAGTTTGCAAAGCCTTCATGGGTGGGTGGGTGAGTAGGTCAGTCCGAGCTGGACAAGCAGTGGGAAGCTTACCAAATAGCGCCAAATCATGTGCCCCAACGCACACTCCGGAGTCCCCAAGCGTTGGCTCTTGCCAACCTGCACCTAATAATAATAATGATAATAATCCTCGCATTTTGATACAGCAGCTTATCATGTCTTCGAGACGTCTCAAACAGCTTCGCTCTCCCTGGCCGGGTGCGTCCCTCCAGGGAGAGATGCCAGACGCAGGGAGATCTCCGCCTGGGTCGGCGCACGTGCGTGGAACGCTCGTCTGGTTGGTTTGGAGACAGTTAAACACGGGAACGGCTTCCACACGCGTCAAGGCACTCCACCGATCAAAACATAACCTCACGCATACG